>NC_041358.1:17087882-17205382 GCF_900634415.1 Cottoperca gobio
ACTTCAACTTTATGGTATGGTACAACCCCAATGGCCAGTATCTTATAATCTGTCCTTGTGGAAACAGCAAATATGTCATTTTAAAAAGATACACCATTACCCACCTTGTTGATCCAGGTGTTCACTGCGTCCTCTGTGTCATAAGGTGTTTCCACCTCAGGGTCGGAGGATGAATACTGACGAATGCAGGCCATCACCTTCTCAATGCTCACCGTCTCCACTGTGTACGCCATCATCAGAGTATCGATCATCGCCATGTGAGCGCTCTGGAAGAGGAAACAGTACAGGGAAAGATTTAGAGGGTGAAAACAAGCAGCTTTGAGGAAGTTGGTGATACCAGCAGACGCTTGACTGTGGTTCGAATATGTAGTATATTTGAAGTGAACGCAACTGCAGAGGTCAACACCTTGGCAAAGTGCAAACTGGTATATGATAAGAGAATAAGAGAATGATAGATGAACAACAAGCCCAGTTTGAGACAGAGATCTTTGCTCTGAGAGGTATTGAATCTCAGATCATGACTGTTTTTTAATCTCAGTGACAGATTGAGCAGTCAGACTACAAAACACTGCAACAAATATTCCTGAGTGGGGAGTAAGGCATTCAAAAGGGCAGTGATTTATAGGATTGGACCAGGACTCCAAATCCTTCATTGCACATCTGAAACTGTCGTCAGTGCAACATTCCCTTGTGGCTGTTGCCCTGGAAACAAGTGCCTTCGTCCCTGGTTACAAGACCCAGTTTGCTCACAGCGACTGCTCCCCTTTGAGTATCCTGAAAAAGACATCTTACTGACAACTGAGCCCAATTAATAGACTTGGCATCCATTATAGGCCGCTTTACTCATCTTTATCACTGACTGGAGAGTTTAATGAAAGATTACGAAAATCAATCAATTTTTGGACATATAATCAAGTTCATCATACACAACAATATGTAACTGTGAAGATCTTAACGGACTTCTGTGTCCTACTTTGTACTTGGTAAGACTGTGGTTGATTCAGTTCTGTGCTATCAGTCATCTACCACAAATATCAGACTCCAATGTTTTGTTATTTATTGTTTGCTGCATTACTCCTGCACTTTGGCTCTGCTCCCAAAAGGAACTGTTTAGAAATATCAAGTTTCAATCTGATATTCAGAGTGATACAAGGAACAAAACAAGGAAAGGTGTGGTTACCAGTTTTATGTTTACACACTCATTTTCAGTACGTAGTATGCAAAACTATTACAGCAGTAAGTGTATGAGGACTTATGCCTTACCTCTATCACTTCTGTTTCAAATGATTGATATCTGTTTTTATGATGAATAATTATTCCTCAATCCTTATTCACAATGTTGCCTTGTTTCTTGTCGTAACTATATTTCCTGCGATCGTTACCAGTCATGTCATTGATCGGGTTTCCGACAAAAAGCAAGGACTGCTTCTAACCATGGACGGACCGCCCATGTTTTTCAAATCTATCAACTGTGTAAATGCAAAAAGGTTTTGTTTTAATCAAGTCCTTAAACAAACGACCAGTGAAGTCTATAATACTGAAATGAAGATTCTTGAGAAATAAACTTGTCTTTGGAGTATTTATTCTTTGCAAAGACAGATCATCAATCATACAGAGTGCAAGCAGTCTGCGTGAGGGAGAACCCCGATAAAAGTGTGTTTGTGTATTTTACAGACAGAGAAGGAGAAGGAGGGGGGGGGAAGATTGACACATTTGGCCCACAAAGACAGGGAGTAGAGAAGGGGTGTGTGTGTGGAGAGTTCACACAGTTGCAGGTGTTCGATAGACAAAGTAAAAACAGTGAGTAGAGAGGGGAGGGGAAGAAGATTCACCCATTTGGGATAGACACAAGAAGAATATGGTGGGAAGGAAATAAAGTTACAGAGATATGCTGGGAAAGACAGAAGTTTATTGAACCAAATTTTCCAGTTACATTACAGTTATTCCTAAAGATAATACGTAAAGCAAACCAACTTCAACTCACAGTAGCTAGTGTGTATCATTCCACAGGTGTCACTCATCGGGGAAAACCTTCAACGGTATCAACAATCTAAAACTATTAAAAGGCATCGTGAGCGTCAGGTCTCATACATAAGTCAGACGTGTCGGTGTGTTTGCCCTAAGCTACGAGTAGAATTTAAAAAGTCTAACTGAAACAGTTCAGCTCCCCAGCATCACTCTGTTTACAAGGAGCGACTACATATTTAATCATTACGAAATACACACCGCAGAGAAGACATCAGTTTCTGCTACACAATAGAAAGGGACAAAGGTAAAGTGTTTACAGACAATTACATTGTGGCAATCATTTTCATTTGTGTCTGTTACATTGAAAAATATTAGGGCACGCAAATCCAAATATTGTTTGTATATTTATTCAAGGATCACGGATTCAACGCTGAGGTGAGCAAGTTTTTAAGGGAAAGCTTTTGCTCTGAATTAAGAGTTCATACGTTATTAACAACAATTCTCAAGAAGAGCAGCCTGTGTACAATCATTGCCAAAGCAAAGAAAGTTTCCTGCCAACAGTCAGCCATTGCTTCCTTTAACTATGACAGATCTTTTGTGACCAAGATCTTTCCCCAAACTTCCCAATTCATGACCACATACGATGATAGTCAGACTTGTTCAGTGACTGAACTGGTCCCTATTGTACCAGTGTCAAATATAACTGATGAACTTCTTCTTGACTTAGCCCCTTTCTTTTGCTTGCAGACATAAATATGTTTGAAGTTTATTTTTGAAGACTCATGTCTAATTAGCTCGTGCTAACCATCTGCGCTGCATAATGCAACATAGGCTATGTTATGAAAGGCAAGTTCAAAGCAGCAACAAAAATATTCATATACAATTAGCATAAGAACATTATTTCTCTAGGTCCAAACAGACCAATAGAGAGCTTATCAAATAACCTCTTGGAAAAAAAGTCCCATCAACTCTAACACTCCAACATAGTGAGTTTACATACTGAGCATAGTTTAAGCAAGACACCGTACTGACATGTAATCGGTCACTCTCATTTGCAATTTGAGTGTAATATAAGCTAAATGTAGAAAATCTTAAAGTAAACGATAACATCTTTACTGCACCATGGTGATATGGTGTAATTTAAGTTTTTGGCTCCTACCTTTAGCTCCCTCGAAAGTCGATACTGTCTTGTGTAACTACACGCACACTATCAAGGAATCAATACAGCAAAAATGTGTACTTGTGCGAGGTAGCTAACACGATTAATCAGCCATAAAGTTAAAGCGGCTGCTTGGAGATCTACAATGATGCAGTGAGTGCACCGGAGTCACAGAAAAGGAACAATGTAATAAACACATCACTGGAGGGTTTTATGGTGAAAGTGATGTTGGAGAGCTGTGTTGTTCACTCACTCTGTCAGTGCTAATAATAAGGCAGCGTTTGAATCCCTCTTGGACTACTCATGTTAAAAACGTGTGCCTTTCTGCATATTATTCTATTTATGCTTTTTTATTACTGTATGTTATTTGTGTGATGGCAGACGAAAAAAAACGAATGATTTTCTTTCCCCCAAAATATAGCACAATATAGTAAATAATGACAGTCAAGTTAGCAACTATAAGTACATCTTTTGCTTTGAAATGATTTTGCTATGTGACAATGCATTAGCTTAATTTCCCCTATCTCATCTGGCAACCCAGCAGCAAACCAATCCCACTTAATAATACACTGCCAGGATGTTTCCTATTGGCCTCCATTTAGGCTGTCCAAACATTGTAAACCATTATTCCAGAGACGAACAACAAATGCACACACACACACACACACACACACACACACACACACACACACACACACATCCTGTTATCAGTTTGTAGTGTAGTTACAAATCTGCCATGTATTTCCACAACAAGTTATCAACTCCAGACGAGAGCAATTTTGAAATTGCCAAGGGACGAGCGTCATTCCTCAAAGGCCTCTTTCACCTCCTGCCTCCTTCCTTCTGGTGAACAATTTGAGGATATTGATTCGGATCTGCTGTGGTCTGATGAGATGAAATGACAACAAAGAGAACTAATCTTGTTTACTAGAGACCCACAGACCCACAGTCTCTAATCATATTGCACGACACCACCACATTTATAATATGACAAAGCAGCTTTTTTCGGCACTTTAAAAACAGAGATGTAAAGGCCCTGTCACACATATCCTTATGACAGAAACGTATGCCGGCGCATACGAAATATCAGCAATAGGTTGATATAAATTAAGGGTAAGTTGTGATCGTTTGAAGGACGCAGATGATACGCCAAACACGCCAGACATACGGCCCTGTCACACAGTTACGTATGTGTTACGTATATGAAAATTAGCTCAAAATTGTTCAGAGTCCAACTTTTCCACAGCGGTGTTGAAGCTGACGCATACATAACAAATTATTATACGTATGTCAAACATTGATAGCTTATCACTTACTTATATAAAACGTATCAGAGCGTCTGGCCAACGGAGCTGGAAAAGTGCCATCTGGTTCACGTCACGCTGATGCTGGAGAACGGCTAACATGCTGAACGCTAGCTGTACTGTAGAAACACGTTTAATAAGTTACTCCGTCGTCAGGCATAATCTTAACATAGGGTAGGAATAGGTTATCCACTTGGTATCAATAAATTGGCTGTAGGATTCACCGTCAGCCGATGTAGCCTATATCTAACGTTCCTCTAACATAGTCACGTATGTATTTACGTACTATATTTATGTCGGTAAGTATTCACGTACGTATTCCGTATTCACGTATGTCTAACGTAACGTAACGTCTGCATATCTTATGAAGCACACGTCGGGTACGTCCGGTAATTTTGAACATTTTCAAAACATCAGCGTTCAACAACGCACCCCAGTGAGCTCTTAACGAATTCTACTTATACCTTACCTTATGTCTACGTACACCGATATTGTTGCCGATATTTTGTCTTCCAACCTGATCTATAACTAATCTGTTGTAAAAGTATATAAGAGCTTCCTTGTGGCCTCAAACTAGATACAACTGTCACATTTTATTTGAATGTAGTTCTGAGTAAGAGTTGCTGAACTGTGTAATGCTCACAGAAATGGTCAGTGGAAGATCAGCTGATCATGTGTAAATGTCAGATGAAAGCCACAAGGAAGAAGAAAGGCTCCAGGTTGAATGCAGAGTGGTCGTGGTGGTAAGATTGTGAAAAATCCGCCTGTTTGCTATCCTGGCTCCAAAATGGTGGAACGAGCTCCCCATTGATATCAGGTCAGGTCTATCGCATCTTCCATCGCAGACTGATAACCCATCTGTTTTGACGGCCAATAATAAAATTTGGAAAATTTGGTTTGGCCTATTTGAAGCTAATGTACTTGCAAGATTCTTGCAGTTCTGAGTTTGTATCCTCATGGTTGTGTGCACTTATTATAAGTCGCTTTGGACAAAAGCGTCAGTAAAATGAAATGTAATTTGAAAAAAGAAAAGAAAATGAGTAGAAGAGAGGGAGGAAAAAGAAAGGGATAGCCTTTATACTGCCACTCGTTTACAGTAGGGTTGTTTCTTCTGTGGTGTCTTGTGATGTCATGTTTTCTAACCTTTAGATTTGCTGAGCATGTATGCTTTACTTCATATTCATACAGTTGCACATACACACACATCTTGGAGCTGCCCAGGGCGGCCTCTGTCTTCCACTCCATTTGATTTTCTTCCCAGGATTAAAAATTATCCATCCATCATCTGCCACTTATCCGGGGTCGGGTTGCGGGGGCAGCAGATCCAATAAGGAACCCCAAACATCCCTTCTCCGGGCCACATCCGCCAGCTCCAACTGGGGGATCCCGAGGCGTTCCCAGGCCAGTGAGGAGATATAATCTCTCCACCGAGTCCTGGGTCTTCCCCGGGGTCTCCTCCCAGCTGGACGTGCCTGGAACACCTCCCTAGGGAGGCGCCCAGGTGGCATCCTTACTAGATGCCCAAACCACCTCAACTGGCTCCTTTCAACGCAAAGGAGCAGCGGCTTTACTCCGAGTCTCTCACGGATGGCTGAGCTTCTCACCCTATCTCTAAGGGAGACGCCAGCCACCCGCCTGAGAAAACCCATTTCGGCCGCTTGTACCTGTGATCTCATTCTTTCGGTCATGACCCAGCCTTCATGACCATAGATGAGGGTAGGATCGAGAGCTTTGCCTTCTGGCTCAGCGCTCTTTTCGTTACAACTGTGCGGTAAAGCGAATGTAATACCGCCCCCGCTGCTCCGATTCTCCGGCCAATCTCTCGCTCCATCGTGCCCTCACTCGCGAACAAGGTACTTGAACTTCTTCACTTGAGGTAAAATGAAAAAATGATGATTCACTTATTATAGAACTTCTTCTCTAATCTTTAGTCTCTGCTTCCCCCAACATACTGCCTATACCATATGCTGACTATAAAAAACAACACTGATGTTTAATTATTTTAAACACACTTTGTATGAATGAATTGCATACGGCCATGGAGCACTCGGTACACACAAGAGTTGTTTTGCTTTCTCATCTAAGCTGATTTACGACCATCAATCTAGTTTTGATTTCTCATGAGGTAAGAAAATGATCCTTCACGGTCAATATCCTGGTTTTATTGTGCTGATACATTGCTGCCTCTCTGTATTTCCACCCGGGGAGATAAGCAAACACTGTTCATCTTTAATATGGCTTCTTGGTGAAAGGGGAGCGATGAAAATCCACCGTGTAAGAGCCTGATTTAACATTGCACAAAAGAAATGCAAAAACACACCGCAGCGACCTACACAAGACAGTGTGGGGTGTATTTCACCTCATCGTTGTGTGAAACTAAACTCTCTATTGTGAGTGCTTTGAGCTGCTTGTTGTGGCCTGAACCAGGTATAGCAGAGGATGCACATTACTTCACCATTACCGTAGAGAATCTCTGAAAATGATTTTCTGTGAAATCATTACATTGTCTGTGCCTGAGTTTCTTGGAGTACAGGACTTCTTTGATTAGTCTTTAAAGAAACCGAACAAAGCTACACTCAACATCAGCTCAGGGGTGTATCACAGCTCTACTGTCCAGGCCCAGAGGGCATACATCTAAAAATTGAATATGCCTCATGTAACTTCATGCCAACTCAGCTGGACATGGAAAAGCTCTCAGCTGCAGCGCTCTCTGGTCTCTGTTGAAGGTCACAAGCACTGTAAAGTTATAGGAAAGATCAGTACCGCTTTTTCCTATGAATATAGATTATTTGCTTTAGTGCTTTAGTGTAAAGAGATGATAGCATAGAACAAAGTTAAAGAGCTGATCTTTTCATAGTTTGTTTCATTTTGGGGTTTTATACATGGCAGCATAAACAGAACAATGTAGATAATCACAGGAAGGTATGTGAGCCAACACAGAGCACTGTTCTATTGCACCTTCATTTGAGAAAAGTCAATATTATTATTTTGTTTTACTAGGATGGTTCATAAAGATGAATGAATATTATAAATGCAATCAAAGCTTCCTCTCCTCTGTCTTTTCTCTCTTCAGTCTTTCCTTTTTGAACAGAGACAATGGCGTAACTCTTTTAACAGCTTGTCCAATCGTGAGCAGAAAATAAAAATGCTTTCGCACACAATTGCACACTTTTAAATGCACAACATACCAACTGTGAGGTCTGGCATCACTTGTGGGAATGGAGCTTTTAAGCAGTATACCTTCCCCCTCCATATGCTCCAAAAACCCAACCTAGCAATTACAGTATATGGAAACCTCAAAGCTAACCTTAGAACACTATCTGGGGACACGATCCCGGCTACCAGCCAGTGTTGACCCAGCCTGGAGATACGCCTGTACTCCAAATCCTTCCATCATGTTTGAAAAGGCCCTCTGGTTGAAACGGTTTCATATGTGGATAGCAATACAATAGTGTTTGATTTAATTTAAAGGGAAATACCACCTTTTTTTGTTTACATAAACATGATGGGTGTTCAGACTAAATCCATGTGAGAATGCAGAGAGGATTTCAAAGTGCCACAGAAGGAAGTTTGCTTTCAATTAAATCTGGTATAATACATAATTCCTAATTATTCCTAAACGTTATGTATTCTCATTTACTGTGTTTGCACAAAAAACTTGCCTTCCAACTTTTCCCTCATCGTATCCATTTCGCACTATATGAGATCGCATTTGAATGCACCCTAAAACTGGGTGTTCAACAAAACAGAGCACGGTGCTGCAGATTATCCGCTGATTTTACCAGTTCTGGATCATAGTTCTCCGTCTCCTCGATGCACATTGTGCTAAACGTCTACTCGTGTGGAGAGAAAGAGAGAATTGTATTCTTTAACGTTAGTTTTGGTGTGTTTTATGCAACAATCCAGGCTAATGCAGTGAATAATAACACTTGTTTAATTTAATCTCATAAAATGAGATTCTGTATAAAGCTCTGCACAGGGCCAAATCTGTAGCAGCATACATTCATTTTGGATTAGGTGCTATTATAGCCTCACTAATCCTTACATTTTTAATGTCAGTAATAAGGTTAACCAGGTGAATACTTTAAGATTTGTAGAGAGAGAACGATTTGTCACTAAATCCCCTACTCTACATTCTAAAGAGAAAATTACACATATTTTCTCTATTAGTATAATAAGCTTACTTTGCCATTACACCAGATCAAAAATATATAGCATTTAAAACCAACATGGTTCAAAATCTGCACATTCACCAGAGAAATGTTACTTTATGCTTTTGCTGAACAGACTTCTTCTAACACTTAATCAAAATAGACATATAAGTATATACATATATAAGAATAATCTTTTTGAGACCAGTGAGGAAATCTGTGTGTGTATTATCTATGTACATAACCGTACCTATTTCCAACAATGACCTAAGTGTAGGTATGTTAACTGCGTAGTAAGGATAGCAGTTAGTGCAGGGGTTTTTTTTCTCAACATGCAGTAAGTGAAAAGTATCTGTCTATGGGCGGGTTACTTCTTTAGGCTGAGCCAGCAGGCACTCACCTGCATCTCCCCTCCTTGGCCTTGCTCCAAAGGAGACCAAAGACGCTGATCCATACAGTAGATGTCTTTGAATTATTCTTAGCGGATAAAAATGATCCTTTTACCTGGGATCAATTTGCCTTGGGTAACCCTGACAGGAGCTGTTTCTTCTGAAAACAAAGCTTACAGGAGCACAGAATCCTTTCATTACAGTAGACACGTACTGCACTTTGAAAACTTCTCTGCATATTGACGATCAAATGAATAACCAAAGTATATTTCAGTGCAAAACCAGTGTATCTGTGTTCCTGTGTTGTATCAGCTGATATGGAACATAAGCACATTTTACTCTCTGCACTGTTCAAAAGCCTCCACACAAATGTGCGGCTGTGTTCTGGGTCGATCGCTGAATGGGCGGCTGAGGCTCAGGAGGTATAGTGGTCGTCCAGTGGTTGGAGGGTCAGTGGTTCGATCCCCAGCCCCTGCAATCAGTATGTCGAAGTGTCCTTGGGCAAGATACTGAACCCCAAATTGCTCGCCAAATTGCTCCCGGTGTGCGGTATGCGAGTGTGTGTGTGAATGGTTATCCCTACTGACGAGCTGATGTGCACCTCGTATTGTACCGACTCCGTGTGAATGCTGACATGTGTTATAAAGCCCTTTGAGTGATCGCAAATATTGGAAAAGTGCTACATAAATGCAGTCCATTTACACTCAACATTACTGTTTTTTCTTTGCAATTAAAAAACAACAACCTATATATTAAATTAAACATACAAATCATATCATCCTAATAAAACACAGTCTAACTCTAGCCAGCACAAAGTAGATGCTCAGGACATCACATAATGTGCTCACTGCCTACCCATCCATACTGTGCTGCCTGGGAGTCGCCGCTGGCATTGAGCATAACATACTGGCTGTGACTTCGCTGAAACCGAGGACAGAAAGCACTTGGATGGGCTTCCCTTCCACCCTGCTGCTTCAGCTCGTCTTTGTTCGTGAGATCAAGTGCAGGGGGAAAAGAGAATAAGGACAGAGGAAGCTAGTTTGATGTCAAGAAGTATTTTTTTTGTTTTCTGCCAGGCAGCTTTCTGTACTTCCCTTTAAGTGTGTATGTGTATCTTTGTGTGTGATGCAGTGTCTTAGAAATACCATCTGCCTGTTTGTACGAATCCAGCGCTTCAGTATTCTCTGCCTCAGAGCGCAGGAGTGTTCTCACAGTACATAGCTGCAGATACAAGCACAGACTGCGCATATGACATATGCAAGCATAAGCACCCCCACTCTTGCACCCACCCACCTACACACACCCTGCCTACTGGAGTGTAACCATGGAAACGGAGCGCCTGCTCAATAGGGGTTGTGATGGAGGAAGCAGAAGAGAGGGAGGCTAACAGGAGGAAGTGTATTCACCTCTATTCATACGTGCAATACAGATAGGAATTGATGAATCATCTCTGTCACACAGTAAAACTGAAATGACACTTTTTGTTAATCAATATAGAAGGTTAAATATCAATGATGTAATTCATTTTCTATTAAGTCTTACAATTCATCTTAAAAAAACAAAGAAAACTCTAAAACTCTAAAGCAGCACGGTTTCAACAAGAAACACATAATAAACAAGTTATTGTACGCAATAGGATTTGAAAGCATTCTCTAACATAAGTGTGACTATAAACCTGTCTGTTTTATAGCTTAGCATAGACATACAGTCACTGACACAACACCCACACAGGCTCTAAAGCAACTCAGAAACCATATAAGGCGCTATGATTCTTACTCTCAGTAGTTCACAGCATACAGCCATGATAGAGTCTGATTTATACACTACATTATAAACTCTCGTCAGCAACATGACCTATTTACTGCAGCTTTATTAAATATTAAAGTTGTGACATTCAAGGTTCGCCAGCTTGGAAGAACATCGATCTTCACCGCGACGAGGTCAAGCAAGTAAAGAGTACATCCCCCATGTTACTTCCCTGTGGATGATGGAGAAGCTTTTCCCGAGGAAACTGTTAGGCAGCGGTGGTAAGGCAGCTTCAGATCATGGCACATTTGATTAGTTTATATTGTAGATGATGATCTAAACAATAGCCATATATTACAATATTGTAATTTTTTGTGTGGACTCGGGACTGTTGTTTCTTGCTAAATATTCACATTTTACTTCAGAATACAAAATACATTTTTTTTTACATGATGTTAGCAGATGTGGTCTTTATTCAAAGTGAAGTGGCCCACCTCTGCAATACAACACCGTGTGGAATCCTGCTCTGATTTTACCCCAAAAAATGGCTGGACTTACCCTTATTGCATGGGTCTCAAACTCGCGGCCCGCAGGCCAATTGAGGCCCGCTGGACGATATTTTGTGGCCCCCTACTTGACATCAAAGTTTAGTGTTAGTGCGGCCTGCATGTTTTTCTCAGACGCACCTTTTTGCAGAGTCGTTGCACAAGTCGTTGACCTGGGCGTTTTATAATTTTTTTTATCACTTATAGGCTACCATAGCTCAGGCTCGTGACAGCCTGAGCTGAGTCACCCAGCCCCCGTCATGTCTTTCTCAAAACCTGCCGTGACGAGAAAGGTTGGCAACGAGCACAGACAATTTCAGGAAAAGTGGGAGACGGAATATTTTTTTGTCGAGCACAGGGGCATCCCAACGTGTCTTATATGCACAGAGAAAGTTGCGGTGCACAAGGAATACAACATCAGACATCAGTATGCAAAATACCAGGGAGATGAGAGAGAGGACCGGGTCGCCAATCTTAAAACATGTCTACTGAGGCAACAAGATTTTTTCAAGAAAGCAAGCAAAGAGAGCGATGCGGCAGTCGAAGCTAGCTACGTGGAGAGTGAGATGATTGCTAAGGCGGGAAAGCCATTCAAAGATGGCGAGTTCATCAAAAAGTGCATGTTACAGGCTGCAAGTATAGTTTGTCCGGAAAAGAAGGCTCAGTTAAGCAACATCAGCCTTTCAGCCAACACAGTGGCAGAGCGCATTTCTGACCTGTCGGGTAACATATACGATCAACTGCGTGAGAAAGATAAACATTTCCGTGCCTACTCAGTCGCTCTTGATGAGAGCACAGACATCACTGACACTGCGCAGCTCGCAATGCATGTCCGCGGTGTTGACGACAATTTTGACGTGATGGAGGAGTTGCTCAGTGATTCCAATGCATGGCCAGACCACCGCTCAGGAAATATCCCGCCAGCTGTGTGATGCCATTGTGGATGCCGGTTTACCATGGAAGAGGTTTGCTGGAATAACAATCGACGGAGCGCCATCAATGACAGGGAGGAGAAATGGACTGGTGGCACTTGTTCAAAGAAAACTGGGAGATGAGGGTGTGGAGGAGGCCATTGCTCTGCACTGCATTATCCATCAGCAGGCCCTTTGCAGCAAATGCCTGAAGTTTGACAATGTGATGTCTGTCGTTGTGAAATGCATCAAACACATCAGATCCAGGGGCTTAAAGCACCGCCAGTTCCGCGCCTTTTTGGAGGAAATAGAGTCAGCATATGAGGATGTGCTCTACTTCACAGAGGTACGTTGGCTCAGCAGGGGAAACGTCTTGAAGAGGTTTTTTGAGTTGAGAGCAGAAGTGAAAGCCTTCATGGAGAAGGATGGGATGGCTGTCTCTGTGCTGAGCGATCCCAAATGGCTCATGGACTTAGCTTTTCTTGTTGACATCACACAGGAGCTGAATGTACTGCACAAGACATTACAAGGCCAGGGGCAGCTGGTCAGTGCTGCCTATGACAACGTCAGAGCATTCTCCACAAAACTTGTGTTATGGAAAGCCCAGCTCTCTCAGACAAACCTCTGCCATTTCCCAGCATGCAAGGCACTCATGGATGTGGGCACACCATTCAGTGGTGAGAAGTATGCTGATGCCATTGTAAAGCTACAGGAGGAATTTGATCACAGGTTTGCAGACTTCAAGACAGATCCAATTTTCAAATCTTTGCTGATCCCCTTCTCCTTCGATGTGCAAGATGCCCCTCCTGTGCTTCAAATGGAGCTCATTGACCTGCAGTGCAATTCTGAACTCAAAGCCAAGTTTAGGGAGGTGAGTGGAAAAGCAGACAAGCTTGGACAATTTTTGAGAGAATTACCCCCAACCTTCCCTGTGCTTTCCAGGATGTTCAAACGGACCATGTGCCTTTTTGGGAGCACATATCTGTGTGAAAAGCTCTTCTCCACCATGAACTTTAATAAGTCAAAGTACAGGTTCAAGCCATACTGAGGGTCTCAATTGCTTCCTCCCTCAAGCCAAGTGTGACTCAGCTGTGTAAGAGGAAGCGCTGCCAGGTCTCTGGCAGCAAGGAGTAGGTAAGAGAAGCCTATGTTCTGAAGAACCGTTCATGTTCTGAACTGTTATTACTAAAGATTGAGAAGATTGGATCAGTTGTACTTTTTTTTGGAATACTTGATGCGGCCCAGCCTCACCCAGACTCTACCTCCAGCGGCCCCCAGGTAAATTGAGTTTAAGGGGATGGAAAAAATGTCATGAACACCTACCATCTATTTATATCAAAAACAACAGTCCTGCATTTTTGCAATGGTAATTCAAACCCAGTGAAGGGAAAAAGTGCTTGTCCCCGTCTCATTATCACTGCTGAGGTGCCCTTGAGCAAGCCAATTAACCATCAGTGCTCCAGTAGGGCTGCTCTGTATCCAGCAGATTGTACTAATGTTGAGCAGTGGTGCAAAAGAGTGTTCATTCACAACCCAGAACAAATGAAGTCAGGGCGCACTTAACAACACACTTGTATACATGAGTTCAACTTTGATATTCCGTTTTCTCCTTGACCACAACTGCACAGAAACAATCTGTAGAAACGGACATGCGATTAATTTAATTATTTGATCGTTCCTTCGTGTGTTTTGGCGAGTCTCCGAGAGTTCCCACACAATCACCAAGAACGAAGCTGATAACACTGAAACAATCTATCGAGAACTACCAAACTCAGCAATTACAGCCTTTTGGTAATGAATTGTAGCTATCATAATGCTTGCAGCTGTGTTTCGCGTGGGCTGTACTATGTAATGCTGGAACAATATTTCCAGATCCTCAGCCAACCTCCACATCTCTGCCTCATTCTTTGTGAGCACTACAGGTGGAGGACGGCATCAGCGATACAGAATGTATGTAGGCGAGTGAGGGGGAGATTACTGCGATCATCTTCACATGTGGGAATCCGTCACATGGCTGAAGACAGAAGGATGAGGGGGCAGAATAGTGACAAAACAGAGAGCGGGTACACAACAAAACAAGATTAAAATGCCAAGTCAGTTTGGCAACCTGGTGAAAATGTCAGTAAATGTTCTCAGTTATGACATGTGTCAGACAAGATATCAGCAGCATCTCACTCTGCTGCTGACGGACCAACTAAAGCTCCCTTGAACATCCCCTGAAGTTGCTTATTCAGAAAATTCGTATACCTTATGCAAACTGCTGAGATTACAAAAACTGCTTAGCTTAAAATACCATGAAGCAGCATTTAATGATATTGCTGGCTCTCTTATCCAGAACAGCTTAGTTAGAACTGCAGGTAGATGCTCAGTCTCTTGCTCTTTCACAGTCTGCTTCGGTAGTATAACCAGTGATGTTTTCCTTTTAGGACAGCCTATCAAACCAAATTCTCTTAAGTCTTCCAGAAGAAAATGTTCTTCTTGCAGTCTTTCCACCTCCCCCACAAAGCTCAGTCAGGACAGCTGCTGGTCTTGTCAACCCTTAGTTAGATGTTGAAGCAGTTTCTAAATAATAGATGATCCCCCACCTGAGCTGTCATCATTATGCGCGGCAGGTGATGGAAGAAGGAAGGTGTTTGGTTGACAAGTAAAACGGGAGACAAAGAGAGAATGATGTGAGGGCGGTGGCTAAAGGGGAAGAGGGGATGCAGGATATAAGGATGAAATATGGAACAATGGAGGATGGACTAAAGAAGGAAAGTGAAGAGGCATAAGGTATTTTCACACTCATCCAGCGGCTCATTAAAACATTCACAACAACCTGCTTGGTGAAGCTCGCACACACACACACAACACACACACACACGCACACACACACACACACACACACATACACACACACACTAACAAAATAATCAGTAATCCTGCAGACCAGACAGTACTACACAAGAATCCTTCAGGTTCATGGCACAAGCTTTGGGTGCTGTTGCACAGAAGCTAGAAAGCATGGACACACACATTCAAAATGTGAGATAAGCTTGTACTAAAATACTTGTTGTCTTCACTAAACAAAGAGCTTGAAATGTAAACCCAAACAAAGCTTAAATAACTTTTGAATTAGCATAGAAGTGAAATTAAAACCAGCAAGACACTACAAACAGACTGCAGGCAAACTGTGTGCTAATCGTTTCTCAATTGCAATTCACTGAAGCAATAAGGCCTCCTATTGAGATGTGGCCCCAAATAATGAGGATTCCTCATTCTCACTCAATATAATGCCTGCAAAGTCATCTCTGAAGAAACACAAAGAGATAGAGATGAGTTATACAGACAGTGAGATATGACAGATACACATGGGGCAGTGGATGCCTTGAGGACAGCTTGTACTCTTAAATTGTTGGTTTCAATCTCCAGACAGGCTTAAAAAAATCAGTAGGTGGAGAAGTGAATAAATAAAACCCCTTCTGTCTTGTTGTACCTTTCCACTGTTGCGGTGTTGGTTTGATTGATATTTTTCACTGACGCTGTCTGGCAAATGCAAAATGGATGGGGCACCTCATTTCAGCAAACCCTGTCGTTGGGTAAACGTTTTTACAAACAATGCCAGAAGAAGAACTGCATTCATCACTGACAGTCAAACACGGAAAAACACTACAGCGAATTGTAAACAAGGCATCCAAAAACACAGGAAAACCACTCCCCTCAGTTAAATCTCTACATGCTCACAGAACTGCAAAGCAAGCAAAGAAGATCCTCTCCAACCCCTCACATCCTGCTCATCACATCTTCCAGTTCCTTCCCTCAGGGAGGCGCTACAGGTCACTATCCACTAAGACTTAACGCTTCACAAACAACTTATTTCCCTTAGCCATCAGGACTGAACTCTTCTCTGTAGCCCCCTCCTCATATACCACTGACATGCATTATTAGGATCTACATACTGTACAGAAAAACTCATTTCAGCGGACTTGGTTGTGATCTATCGATCCCTCTATCCATCCATCCCTCTATCAATCAATCAATCAATCAATCAATCAATATATCTATTTAAATATGCCTCAGGGACTGAGGGAGAGGAAAGTCACGAATGACTGTATGGTGACTGGTGTCAAATTCTACTGCTGGGAATTCTCAAAATAGAGGGTTGGATGAGTTCCTAGATGTGATAAACATTATGACATCATAGTAACTTGATGCTCACAAGGCAGAAAGTTGAGAGTTTTTGCATACAAGCCAACACAATTATTAATGTATATCCCAACCACGATCTCGCCAGCAACCCTGAACAAAAAAAAAAAAGATTTACAAATCCCTCTTACCATTTGCAGAGGCCTCTTTCGAAGGTCCCTCTCAGTGACCAGTCTGTCCTGGTCCGTGACGTAGAGTCCACGCTGAGCCAGCGCCTGAATGACAGCATCGTGGCCCAGCAGAGGCTTGGCTGCGTCACTCTTCAGGACGATGCTGCCGGCCCTGCAGTAGAGGTCTGCAGACAGCAGGAGGCTGGCCACAGGAGGCTTCAGGTGCTCCTGCTCATACTGGTCTGTGTAGAAGGGGTCCTTTAAGTCTGCCGGGATGCTGTCTGTATGACGGAGAGGAGAAAGTGGGATTCTGGGTAAGAAATTCCACTAACTTCTTGAGAAGCTCAATAAGAACAACATTCTAATGTTTTTCATCTGAGGCATATTAATCCTTTGCACTTTAGATATTAACAGGATGGCAACCAAGCAAATTATATAGCAAAACTATGGAATAATAAAAGTTAATGATGTGTAGTGACAGGAGCTTTATTCCAAATCTGCATCACAATTTGGCCTTTTGGAAGATTTGGAAGATTCTCTGCCGTATTTGGCGAGTCTGCTTCATTTTTCACGCGTTGACGGTATCTTGACGTGGGTATGTGTGGATTGACCTCAGCGTTGCTATAGCAACTGCAGGAGGAGTGGAACCCGATCAATTCATCTAGTTTGTATCTCTGCAGCTTCCAGCTCCCTGGGAACACCCCTCTCACTGCCTGCCTCATCAAAGGGAGAGCCTGCATATGTGTGTGTGTGTGTGTGTGTGTGTGTGTGCCTCAGGCAAGTCCACTGCAATGGGATAGTCCACAAATAATGAAAGAACATATTTTTTTCATTGCTTTTGTGTCGTACCTTTCTTTGCTAGCGATTGCTGGGCTGGGAAGTATTTTGATAAACCATTGCTTGAAAAGAGAAAGTACGTCTCTTGTACAGAACATATCAGTGTGAGCCAATGCAATGTCCTTCTTTCTCCACAACAGATTAAACAATCATGATTAATTGGTTTCAAATGAAGTGCTGGTGCTATGTGAAAACATTTAAACACATCTGCACACACTTCAGATGCAGTCAGAGCTCATCACGGCGTCAGCAGCAGGAGAATAGATTTACATTTTAATAACTGCCTGCGTGTATGCAAGGGGAAATGTGGCATGTTGTGAGAGCTTTACGACCCCGCTGCCCATCCTCCAACATACACACTCTCTCTCACACACACACTAAACAACCAATGAATCACCTGCTTAGGCAGACCATTATCAACAAGGTCATATATAGATAGACTCTGTGTCATTATGGAACATAAATGCAGACAAAAGCAGTAGCAGATATCTGGGGTTATATCCCTTTTTCCACTAACTACTTTATTTATGTTATTGATCCCAACAAAGAAATAAATATTTTCTCTAGCCCTCCCCCTTCATCCTCCACAGGGAGGTCAGAGGTCAGGCTGAGCTACAGAGCAACATGCCTGGAGCTGGAATCATGTTATTGTCAGCATATTGTTCAGTTTTCTTTATTAACAACTTGCATTTTATTTCATGTTATGTTTCAACACGCAGGCTTTTCGGAAGCCCAAACTGTGCCTTCCACTATTTTCTGACCTTGGTTCATGTTGCCACTGTAATGTAGCTGACTATTAAAGAAGACCACAATGTCGGGAATGTTTGTCCGATGTGGCTCTGAGCTAAAAAAAAAAAATCACATTACTCTAATGACTTTAATTGAATAACTACAAGAGCAGTGTTCACATCAATGCACACAAAAAAAAACTCAATGTGCAATCGTTTAACGCATTGAACAAGGGCATCTGTTAAGTACTTGTTTAGGGAATGTGGAGAGAATTACACTGGCTCACTTTGGCCCCAACATGACACCTGGCATTCTAACAGGACATCTTCTAGTCCCACTGAATCTCATCTGAGCTCTGCTTATGAATCAGAGACGTATCGCACGTTAAACACTTGTATAAATTTGACGCTTGACGGTATTTTGTAACAGCAGATGATCTGCTGCACAGGCTACATCTTGCATCAACTAGATTGCATATTCTCGATGCCCTTCTGCATTGGTGTAATGAGGCAGATGCATGTGAAGTATTCAGAGCAGCGTAGGCAGGGATCTGGAGTTGAGCCCCCTCTCTCTCCCTCTCTCTCTCTTCCTTGCACTCCCTCCCTCACTGTCTCTCTGGAGAGCTGTATTTTTGGAATCAGCCCATTTCATTCAGTCCTGATAGAAAATACACAGAGGATCTGCAAGGAATCTCGTGTTTGCTGGGCTATTACAACACCGTGCATGGAATAATGTGCTCAGGGGCTGCAGTAGCAGAATATCATTGTGTCTGCACTGTTCAGACCAACAGATCTGAATTGGGATTTTAGGGGCTGATGAGTTTAAACCCATATGAACATTAAGCAGATAGTATCATAATAACCATACTAATGAGGATCAAAATGAATAATAGAATATAGGAGACGGAACAGAACACAGAGGAATAATCTAATAGATAGATTGTCTTGGGTTTATTTAAGTCTTGTACTTTGCATTTATGAAGACAAACTGACTGCGTTACAGGAGTCATGGCTGTTTCGGCTGTTACCAATACTTTCAAACTGAAAAACAAAGTCTCCCTGTTGTTGATTTAACTTGGTTCAACAACTCCCTGATTTAAAAGTTATTTAGCTGTTTTTTCTGAGGCCCCTCACAAAGCCTCAGGACTCGTATTTAGATTAAAATCATTTCCACTTCAGTGCAAGTGAATAGAGCAAGGCCTCGTTTATGTCCAAGCTGCTGCTCATTTTTCAGTGGAGCATATTTTGTTACCGTTATGTATGTTTTGAATGATTTGATGCGTCTCTCCAAACATCAATCAAGTTTGACTCTTAAGCCACAATTATAACTTGGATTCAGATAAATGACAAACTAGTTTTTAGTTACTGTAGTGACAAGATTGAAATAAGTTGTATACAGTAGTGTGGGTCACATGTCTCAAGGATATACATGTCACATGGGGAATAAAAGCAAAAATTAGGAATCATCATTTTTGCAAAATTCGGCCAAAGTTTGAGCATAACAAATAATCTTTGAGCTGCTTTAGATGCTATGAGATCATGTATTGAGATATTCCAGAATTAAATATTTCACTGTGCTTAATGTGAACACGGCATCTTTATAACAAGACTGTAATACGAACTAAGAATCAGTGGTAACTGACAGAAGTAACTTGAATGTGTGAATAGCCAGGGGCCATGCAGTACAGCTTTAATTAGGCCTTTAGCTCTAGGGCTACGCATAGTCAAAGCACAATGCCAATCATCACCTAGTATAAATGTCATGTGTGGTACTTTCACTTGAGTTCTAAGGGACTATCCTGAAAAAGAACTGCACACTGCGATTTCATAACACTCCCAGTGCCCACTCATCGTATGTTCATTTTTAGCTGCTTTAAGGGTGAAAAACAATGCCGTGACCATGTGACAGACGTCATAACATAGCACATTTCTACTCTGAAGGCTAAGAATCTTCATTCTCAAGTATGTTGGTAGTGATTACTTCTATAGTAGACACTTATGTTGAATCCCTGCTGCTTTTATTATGAAAATGTGACTTATATGCGTGTGTCAGTAACATACCATCATAGCTTAAAGTCACACTAATATGAGGGCGTTTAACCGTAACAGAGATATTGGAGAAAGAGATGAGATAATGTTACTGTAAAACCATGTTGATGTAATTCCAACTGATGGACAACAGAGGGTGATAATAGTTATAAGCTATGTTACACAAAACAGCTTTGGTAATTTGTGAAAGAGCATATCCATCCATCCATCATCCATCCATCTATCTATCTGCGGTACAATCAAATACATTTTACATGTTGGATACAAACGTGTGTGTCCCATTTTAATTCTTGATAAAAGCACCATTTTTTAAAATCATTTAGAGTTTAACACATTTTGAGCGGTTTCTCTGCCCTTTGTATTATAGTCTAACAAAAACAAATAAATGTGAAGAAAAGAAAAGAATAAATCAGTCTCAGGTAAACAACCACAGCACTACATTGGCCCTAGGATGACGATGTATGAGGTGAGCCTCTGAGCCACCATGTAACAACCCTCCTCTCTGTCTATGTATTATCCATACTAGCCAGATAATCAGACTGAATTGCCATTTTGTTTTCACAGCACTGTTGGGTGGTGGTTCAGAGGCAAAGAACAAGGCTATATGCATAATGTAACCCCCTGCATTAACATTGCTTCTCTCGCTCTAAAATGAAAGTAGGTCTCAGTTTAGTTTAAAAATCAATTTATCATCACCATGTTAGTTCATTTTAATATATCTATATACATACTAAAAAGGAAACTGACTTCTGACTACTTTTTCAAAATAGATTTGGCCCATTGATATGACACTCAGGTAAATACAAAATATCATGTCATATATAAGAATCAAGAAAGTGATGCAAAAATAAATATGAATAAGGTCCATAAGGAAAAGCATTAACTAACATTTTTGAAAGTACTGTTGATTTTTGTTTTACGACGGTTACGGACCACAAATTACTGTTCATACTGTTCATAAGCAAATCATTTGTGTAAAATAAATAAATATCTTTCTAAATTTGGATGCTGCTCCCTGAAGGTGACATCATTTAGGACACCTTCTTACCTCCATGTTTCCACACTGAATACTCCCTTTCCATTAAGTAGGACAACATATGTATTGATCCCTGAGATCCAGCTCACCTTATCCTCTTGGGATAATATTGATTGTCTTTTCAAATAGGCAATTCATTTAAGATGGTCCGCAATCAGCAACACAATCCAATGTTATTTTGTGGGCCAAACACTCTGATGTAGAATCACTGTGATATTTTGTAGTAGAGAAATCTGCCTGAGGTAATCAATGATAACTCTATGGTGAATATCTGCAGTCTATGATGTCTCTGCAGTGTAAAGCAGAAAAAGGTTTTGTATTTGTTTTGGTGTCAAAGCCTTTTAAAATGTATGCTACTACGGGCATATTTCACAAGTAGTGCAACAGGGTTTATATGAATTAATTAAAATACTGACAAATCATTTCAAAAACAAAACTATTCATGCACAGCATGCAGATAACAGACTATATGCAGGTACAGTAATGCACATACCTGTCCCGTATGCTTTGGCCACCAGCCAGGTGAGGCTGCAACAGATTTTTGCTCGGGGGAAGTCATAGTGCTCAAAAGACTTTATTGCTGGAGCAACGAAGGTCTTCTTAACATCCCTGACGTCCTGAACTTCACCCATATTTCTCCCTGAACTGTATTCTTGAACCCTATGAAGCAACACAACCCGAAAGCATCCCACTACTGGAATTTCTTGGAAAACAATGAACGGCTGTAAAATGATGAGATGCAGCGTCTTTCAGCAGAGTATTCACGGGTCCTTTCAGTCATAAATTGATAGTTTGGCTGTTTTTTTGTTGTCTTATTGAGCCTCGTTGACACAATGAGTCGCTAGTCTTGGCGCTTTTCATCCATACTGCTGTCAACCAGTGGAAATGGGCTTCGTCAGACCAAGCTGGAAAGGTTTCCTTGGATTTCAGGGGAAAAACCGCTCTTCAGCTGGAATGGAAACAGAAATATTTCCATTCTTTGGGTTCTTTGAAAGCAGACGGCTTGTCCCTTTCATGTCCATGTATTATTGTATGAATTACCTATTTGTTTGGCATTCCCTCCTCTATTCTATTCCTCGGTGCCGCGGTGCGGTTTTCCTGCCGCACTGTGGCTCTTCAGCTCTCCAAGTCCAGCACCTTTCCTGCGCAATACGCATGCGCGGACGGTACATTCAAGGCTGTCAGGAAAAAACACTTTTGTTTTAGGAGCATGTTGTTTTGACCATGTGTTGTATTTTCATACCATGAGTTTAAAGTGGTTTATTGTTGAGGACTGCACTTTATCTCTCTGACATATTTACCCAACGACACTAAACTTATTCAAATAGCTAATTTAATGTCCTTATACCATATGACTCCTGCACAGTTTTGGTCGAATGATTGTTTTTCGATGAGCATTTGAATGTAGCATGAAAAGGGGAACAGCCTGCCTACAATTTACGAGAAAATAAAAAACTGGAGGTTTTTAAAAACATATATCCACATGATCTCAACTAGACAGACCGAACTAGTTTTTAAGTGACTGACTACTGCACTGTACTTATTCCAGCAGTTGAATTACCTTGTAGACAATCGGTTCAATTATTCAGCCACACCCACACCCACATTATAAAACATGACCCCAGTTAGAAGATTTAGAATTTTTATGGAGCTAAAATGTTTAATAATTGTGTTGCTGATTTAATGAAAAACACATCAAGAAGGTCTGTTACCGACAGAAGGGAGAGCAAAAATTCACTGTTCCACAAACCACATTTCCCAGCGTGCAAAGCAATAATACGTCATAAGTCTGCGTCGGTGATTGTTTTGAATCGTTGGACGCGTTGGAAGGAGGTATGTGTAACGTTGTTGCTGTTAGTGTATAAAACATTCAGCTAATTTATGTGTCAGGCCAAAGTGTGTTATGACAAATGTAAAATAAACGAAAATGCGACAGATTTTGACTTGTTTGCAGTAGAAGACAGGATTTAACTGTTAAATGTGTCTTCGTGAAACTGTAATCCCGTTACTAAACAAATGTTGTACACAATAGCATTTACCATGAGTTGCAAATGTCAAAAAAGACAGGCGAATTACCTCAAATGTGTCAGTTGTTTGAGAAAGTACGTCATTGTGCTGTACATGTCCAAGTCCAATAACTTTCTGTTACAATCAAAACTATAACCTCGAAATCATTTACATTATTTGAATTTGTTCTCTGATGTCCACAGGTTCGCAATCCGTAGACATGTTTATGCCAAGATCCCTTAAAGTAAAGAGACCTGCCCAGGTCTCTGGCCAAGTTGTGAATAAGAAAAGCAAGGTAGGTCAGGAGGAGAGAAAAGATCACTGCAGTTCAGCTGACACCTGTTCAAAACGAGGAAGTATATGAAGACACAAAAACACAGGATGAAAAAATCCAAGAAAGTGGAGACTCTGCAAGGTTTGGCAGAGAGCTCAGTGGGTGAAGATGAACATAAGTCTGCCTCAAGTGGTACAGAGGATGAGGATGAGGAAGAGGAGGAACCTGTCAAATCATTCAAAAAGAGTCAGAGGTGGCCAGAGCCCGGAGAGCCCGTCTGTGTGATGTGTGGTCGCTATGGGGAGTACATTTGTGACAGCACTGACAATGATGTTTGCAGTCTTGAGTGCAAAGCCAAACATCTGGTCCAAATGGGGATGGGGACTGGGGCGGATGTGTTTACCCGTAAGGACAACAATGGAGGTGAAAGGACTCAACCTCAACAGTCAGCAGTTGACACTGGCGGACTGGGTGAACGTGAAGCTGCTTATTCCTACAAGGACGATCTGTTCATATCAGGCCTAACACAGGAGCAGGTGCAGCGGATTAAACAGGAGCTGGGCATTGAAACCCAGGGGGATGAAGTCAGGAGACCCATCATTGAGTTTGAACACTGTGGCTTCCCGGCCACGCTGAGTGGAAACCTGAAAAAGGCCGGCTATGAGGCGCCCACGCCGGTCCAGATGCAGATGGTGCCTGTGGGTCTCAGTGGCAGGGATGTGATCGTCAGCGCTGACACAGGCTCAGGGAAGACCGTAGCCTTCCTGCTGCCAGTGGTAGTGAGGGCACTGGAGGTACAGTCATGCCTTTTCGTACCCAGAGAAAACTACTTTTTATCTGTAGGAAACTTCTACATTTTACGTTTTACCTAGAGAAAATACATTTTGGCAAAACAAAGGCAACCTGAATTTTATACAACTTGGAAATACAAACACAGCTACAGTCCAGCAGCTATGGGGATTTTTAGCGGTGCATTGGTCACTTAGGCCTACTGCTATTGGCATGGAATGGAAACATTTGCACACCATCACCATGATTATGAATGAGTTTAAATACAAGAAGAAATATTGCTTCTGTCTTTGACTCTCTTGCTGTTTTATCAGTGGCCATTTTGTTTTTTAAACGGAACATTTACTTAGGTAGAGGAAATGTAAAAGGAAACTCTAAACTGAAGTAAACTTTTGAAAAGATCAGTTGGAAGAGATTTACTAGCTATCTTGAGAGCTGCATTGTAACCAGTTGTTACAATATAATAATAATAATAATGCTGAGTTCTACCAAAAGGTTGTATTGGCTGTTTGTTTGCTTAATTTCTGCTATTTTATTTTTTCTTAATTTACAGAAATATGACAATTTCTGTAAGTTTCTTACAGTAATTAAAAATATTGTAATTAATGATCAGCTGTAAGGAATCAGGTCAGGTAAATGTATTGTTTTGGGAAAAATCAAAAGCAACCTACAAAGTCTAGAGAAATATAAAAGGGTACAATCCTTTAAGTGCAGAACAATAACTTCAAATGCAACATACAGAAACAATAGAATAAGAATTCAACCTTTATCTACACATTTTAATTTATTTTTATTCGTGGAGGTGCAGTCGATATAAATGAGTTTTCAGTCTGCGGCCATAGCTAATGTCCTTTGGGCTTGCCTATGTATTAAGATGCTGTATGTTTTCTTTTCTTTTTTAGAAACCAGCACACGGTGTGAGTAGCCCCATGGCTCTTATCCTGACCCCCACCAGGGAGTTGGCCATTCAGATAGAGAGACAGGCCAAGGAGCTGGTGATAGGCATCCCCAACATGAGAACCGCTCTGCTGGTGGGCGGCATGCCGCTTCCTCAACAACTCCACCGCCTCAAAAGCAGCATCAAAGTACAGTCTTATGTTTATACAGTCATTTCATCCTTCCTCCTTTTTTTTGAGTCTTCAACTTTCCAAAGCATCATGTTCTTCTTCTATTATTCCCTTTTCAGATTATCATAGCCACCCCTGGGCGGCTCCTTGAGATCTTGAAGCAGAAGGCAGTACAGCTGGACAAAGTGAAGGTTGTGGTGGTTGACGAGGTACGACGAACACAGTGCAATCCAGATTTCACTTGATGAAAATGTACCCACCAAAGGCAGTAATGTTTCAGCTCTTTGAGGTTCTCTGCAACCAAAGAATCAATAATAACATCCTACAGAAAACCTTCATTTGTGGTGATACAGCAGCAGTTTAAAAAAACAAACATGTTTATGTCAAAATCGGGTCACGTCATATCCCGAAATTGTAATTATTTTTATATGCTGTTAAGTGTGCAGAAAAAAAAGTCCTGGAACCATATGTATCTGTGGTGTGTCCTGTAGGTCGACACCATGTTGAAGATGGGTTTCCAGCAGCAGGTGTTGGAGGTTTTGGAGCAAGTTCCAGAAGAACACCAAACTCTGCTGGCGTCGGCCACCATCCCGACAGGGACGGAGGAGATGGCTGCCCGATTGGTTCGCGACCCAGTCCGTATTGCTATCGGAGAGAAGAACCAGCCCTGTGCCAACGTGAGGCAGATCTTGCTATGGTTAGAGGAACCCTCCAAGAAGAAGAAGCTGTTTGAGATCCTCAATGTAGGTTATAGACTCGACGTTGTGATTTCTAACAGTGACTTGAAGAAGTAGACTCCTTTTCGTCAGCAAGTCGGGTTCTCACTTAAAGTCTCAAAGAATGCAGGGTGGAGTATCACTTGAAGCTCACTTTCACTGCCAACATAGGCGTTATTTCATTAAAAGGTCAGCAGTTCTTGTGTAAGACAAATTGTACTCTTGAGAACCAGAAAGTGCTTTAGTTGGGGGAAAAACGCCGAACGTGGGTTATTATTATCTCAATTTGAGTTTATAGTGGATTTATCACTGAGTGTTGATACACACTGGTACTAGCTTGGTATTTTATGAACTGCCCGTTTTTAAAGGTGATAATTCCTCAAGCTCCAAAGACCAGTCTCCCCACTACTCCATATTTAGACAGCCATTGCTGCAGCCCTGGCTCCTGTTGGAGGAAATGGGTGGGCCTTGGGCCATGGCCCCACTCCAGGAATCCCAGCAATGACTTGCACCATTTATACAGGGCAGGACAGGAAGGGTCTGCTTTAGTTAAGCCAGTGAAGAAGTGTTGTTGGACCATTGTGTAAATAATGGGAGCTACTTCTCTAAGTAGAAGGTAGTTGTTTAGCTACGTTATATATATATATATATATATATATATATATGTATGTGACTGCTGTTAGTATGGTGGTATGTGGTCTCTAAACAGGGAGAGGTGGTGGATGTGGCAGGAGTACTGTGGGATTGGAAGGTTATTACAATGGGATGAGACACTCTCTGGAGTGTACATGACTCATTTCACATGTTGCAGCTCTCACAGCATGGTGTATATGAAAAATAGCTCAAGCTAAAGTCTGAAACTCGTAGCATTTCTATCTCAAATTGGAGCAGCAGACTTAGAACTGAGAGATCATTATGGCCTCACCTACCCTGCTGCTCTAGGCTGAACCACTTTATTAGTCGATGTGGGACATTAATTAGGTGGAATAAGGGAGCAAGTTTTAGTTGCAACTGAAATATAGCCAAACATAATTGTGATGTTTTTAGGCATGTCAGCCAGCTCTGTTGCTGAATGTTTTCTCCTTCAAAGTGTGGCTGGAGAGTCATGGCTGCCATCTGCTGGGCGTTCTTCACTTTTGCTACGTGACATACCCTACCTATTAGATTTTACATTCCCTGCAGCCTGTTAAGCAAATCATAAATCAAAGTTAAAAAAAAAAGTCAATATTCACAGTTGCTCAATTTGCATACAGAGTTATTGAATATCTTAATGTAGAAATATAGAAAAGTAAAGTGTAAACATTTTTTTAACAGTTTTCCCTTGTGGCTTTGCAGGACAGTAAGCTGTACCAGCCTCCGGTGTTGGTGTTTGTAGACTGTAAACTGGGGGCTGATCTATTGTGCGAGGCGGTCGCCAAGGTGACAGGCCTCAATACTGTGGCAATCCACTCCGACAAGAGCCAGTGGCAACGCAACCGCATCCTCAGGGTGAGACCAGTGGCAGCCAGAACATGCACTGTCAAGCGGATAAATAGCAGCGCTCCCATGTTTGGGGTCCAAGAGTGTTGATCCCGAATAACGTTCAGCTAGAAGACCACAGACACCTTGAGCTGAGACTTAACATAGATATATTGAATGCAAAACCACAACTACTGTGAGTAAAACAAGAAAAAAAGGACAGGGACAAAAACTATCCTGGTTTAATTTGGATGCCATTCAACCTAGTAAAACAGGGGGGAGATACAAGTTTCTTTGAATTTAGAAGGATTCCTCACTTGTTCCAGTACGTCATCGAAGCTATTTATACTGATATTTATACAACAGAGGGAACATTCAAGCTGATGTCATTCTTATATGGCTGCATCATTACATCAGGGGGTCTTCTGCTTCATTTTTCATTCTGGACCATGTTGTAAAATAAATATCTGTGGTGTTATTGTTTGTAAAAGTGGACCAACCATTAAATCCAGCAGAGTTTATAATTACGTTTGTTAAAATCCTTCAGCATGCCTTTTTTGTTCTCAAATATTTAATTCTAACCACGCTAACGTTTATGTGAAACTTTACCCTGTGAGTTCCACAAGAAACAAGTTGCATATTGGTGAAGATTAAGACATAATGTTGTCAGTCCGTGTAGGATTTTTGACCATGTTTAACATGTCTGACAGTGTAATATTTACACTGTTTCATCCTCAGGGTCTTCTGGATGGAGACTTTGAAGTGGTGGTCAGTACAGGTGTGCTCGGCAGAGGACTGGACCTAGTCAACGTCAGATTAGTGGTTAACTTTGACATGCCAAACACAATGGATGAGTATGTCCATCAGGTAAGTTATACCCAGAGTAGAACTGTTTTGAAATGTAAGAGTGGTAAAGTTCAGTTTGTGTCTTTTTAAAGCAACATCCCTTAATTTCATCCCATACAGATGGGCAGGGCAGGTCGGCTGGGACACAGAGGAACAGCCATCACCTTTCTCAACAACAATAACAAACGGCTGTTCCTAGAGGTGGTGAAGCGGGTCAAACCCACAGGGTCCATCCTGCCCCCTCAGCTCCTTAATTCGCCCCACCTCCATGAGCAGCAGAGGAGGGAAAAGCAAAAGGCCAAGCATGGGTCTGATGACACGCTGGTCACTAAGAACAACCTCATAGACATCATAAGGAAACATGACCGTCGCAAGAAATAGTCTGATCTTCTAATCATTCTGTTGCTGTCTATTTATTTGATAAATGTTTATTTTCTATTGAAAAAAATAAATGGGAATTTGATCTATTCTGAATAAATGGCTTGTGTAATTAATGGAAGACAATTTATTAAAATAGAGGAATTATCCTCTCAAAACCACCAACTTCAACCAACAGGTCTCATGTGTCTTTATTGAAGACTGAGGTCCAGTAAAAAATAATACTCCTTACATGTCGTTGTTTTATAAAGTGTTTGAAGAGTAGATCTTGATTTTAAAATATTTCAAAAGGGTGGTTCCAGGTCAAGCACTGCGAAAGTGCCTACCTCAGAATGGTCTGTAGTTGACAATGTTGAATCACTCTGACTTGTTTCTTCCAATCCAGTGTGGAAAAGTTAATTGACAGAAAATTAAAAAGCTTTCTCTAACGTTCTCAGTCTTCCTCAGTCTTCCTCCGCTGACAGAGTTTGATATATTTAGAGTGTACGTCACTTTTTTTAAACGGTAGAGAGCTAATTTTAGAAAGGAAAACATGAGCAGCTTTGGCTACATAACATTATAACCTTGATTATACTGCCTCCCAGCGTCAGCCTCATGTAATTACATGTCATGACCATGATGTGACGTCACAATTTCAGAGAATTCAGCCAATCATCTGTCACTGGCGGAGACGATTTGAAATTGAAGCGGGCGAAGGCGGAAGAGATAAGGGGACAATAACAAACAGAGCATTGCATGAACACAACTCGGTTTTTATCCGAATGGATTTATATTTACATTTAACCAACATACTGAGCTGTACTTGTATCCGCCTCACATGTTTTTCATGTCGTGTATTGTAACGTTAGGTAGCTAGAGCAACCGGAGTGAAGTTAACGTTAGCTAGCTAACCCGGTAAGCTTATTTGAACGTTTTTGTTTTTAGCAGCCGACTGTCATGTCGTTATTTAGCGTACAAGCGAGGAAGCACACAGCTTATTATGACCATTTAATGTCAACAAGCAGGACACCGGGCAGAGACCGTCTGGATGAGCGAAAAGTGACGAACACAACGATAACATTAAGCACAAATGAGATAACATCCGGAGACTCTGCGTGTGAAGACAGCCGGTCATCTGACAAAAGCCGACAGGTAAACAGGACTTATGTCGTCTCTGCGCTGTCAAAAAGCAGCAGCGGGCAGCAGACTCCTTACCGTGGCCGACTAACTCTACAGAGGAGGTCGAGAAGGAAGACCGGGTCTGAAACAGCGGAGAAAACGTTGGTTGAAAGCAGCCAGAATACGACACCGGTCCCGGAGAAGAGACTGACCCTGCAGCGCAGGACCAGGACTCCCTCAATGGGTAAAAGCGCACACGGGCAGCGTGGGGTGAGCGGCACTGGTCTGCAGTCAACTCCAAAAGTTCTCAGTGAGCCAAACGGTAGGGCAGCTGGTGTATTCAGGTCTACGAGTTTAAGAGAAACTGCCTGTAAAAGCAAAGGAAGAGAAGCTGCTGCTCCTCATGTAGAAACCCAGGGGAGGCCGGCGCACGGCAAGACGCCCTCCAAATATCCTTCCACAAGTAGGCAGCTAGAGGACCAGGCCCACACCTTTAAAACACCTACTAAAAAGACCCCGTTTGGGAAAATCGCCGCCAGGAGAGACGCGTTCGAGAGACTGGCAGGGAAAGATGCTCTTAAACTAGTGGCAGTCAAGTCTGCAAGTCTAGAGAGGCCCAAATCCCGAGCACAGCAAGCGGCAGGCACACAACCTGTCCCAGCTCCTCGGGTCAGCAAGGCGTCCGCAGGTGTGCACAAGCCTAATGCAGCGCTGCAGGTGAGAAAGACATCCACCTCAAGCCAAATGGGAGACGTGACCCTGGCAAGGACCTCCATTCTTCCTGCTCCACCTACCGAACAGCTCCTGTCCCGTACCAGCGAGGCTCTGAAGCAGCAGGATTCTTTAAAGATGGAAAACAGTGCAGTGACTGTTGCAGTCCGTGTACGCCCTTTCAATGCCAGGTTTGTAAACTCATTGTTTGTCTTAATTGATGGAGGGAGTACATGATGTCTGCAAACATTTAGGGTTCTGGGTGTACAACATTCTGGTGGTGTCATCTGCCAAATTCAACTAATAATGATACACTAGGGTGTAATTTATTCAGACCCTGTGTCATTACACCATTGTTTTTATTTGGATGTAAGCAATAAAGTGTGTTCTGGACAAGCAAACACTGTACATTTGATTATTTCTCAGAAACGTAGACAGATGAAACACCTTACATGAATAACTATTTTAATTATTTATCAATCGTTGAAGTAATTTTTTAAGCACAAAAGTTCTCATTAGTGAGGATTTTCAGTTTTTTCTTCCTAATGTGATAGTACAGTTAATATCTTTTAGGTTTTGGAGTGTTGTTTGGACAACAAAAGCAATCTGATATCCTTATCTTGGGCTTCAGGGAATTGAGATGGGCATTTTAAATAGACCAAATGCTTGATAACATTATTAGCAGATTAATCAATAATGGAAATAATCTTTAGTTGCAGCTCTATAGCACAGGATGTAGGACATTTCTGAGCTAAAAAAAATGACAACCAAACTATTTTTTGTGCTAGACTAAATCGGTATTTCTGAATGAAAATTCATAAATATTTCTGCTCTGTTTTTAGGGAGAAGGCAGAGAAGGCGTTGCAGGTCATCTTCATGAACGGTCAGGAGACAGCTGTCCAGCATCCGGGCTCCAAACAGAGCTACTCCTTCATCTATGACTTCTCTTTCTGCTCGGTGGATGAGTTTGACCCCACCTTCGCCAGCCAGCAAACGGTGTACGAGACACTGGCCAGGCCTCTGCTACTGAGGGCCTTCGAAGGATTCAACACTTGCCTGTTTGCTTACGGCCAAACAGGCTCTGGGAAGTCGTACACGTGAGTATTTTTGGTTTTAGTTTATTGCAGTCAAACCTTTCACCACTGAAACTTTGTCACCTTGTAATCAATCAACTTGTCACTTTCTTTCTTTTTGAAATCCTTGTTGTTTAGGATGATGGGCTTTGGAGAAGAAGAAGGGGTAATCCCACGATTCTGCCAGGAGCTTTTTTCTAGATTAACATCCATGGAAAATGAAGAGGTAAAGATCTCTCTTTAAATGATTTTATCCCTGGTTAAATCCTTCTCACGTATTTAATGTTCCTGTACACATTTGTAGTACATTAATTGTTAAAATAAATGTTTTGCATGTGTCATTGAAAGTGCATGAATTTATATATTTTATGCAAGAATAGAAATTGAAGTTCTTTTGATATTTTCTTTTATTTAAGTTAATGTAAGTCTTTACTTCCTTCACTGAACAGTCAAGCCTCTCTCTTATTTTTAATAGTTGTCTGGAGCTTCTGTAAAGCCTGCTAGTTCTCATTATTAAAATTCTCAGTGTTGTCACAGTAGTGAACTTTGATCTATGTCTCAAACCATGTTGGGTCCTTAACTTTGAGGGCATTGCGGCCTGGAAAGTCCTCGAAAAGCTCTTGAATTTGATGTTTTAATAGGGTGTGTAAACCCTGGGAAAAGACGAAGATTAAAATACTTGAATGACAAAAACAAACTATTTTCTTCTGGCTGTATAATTGATCATCGGTTTGTTAAATTTCAGGTCAAATGTCATGTGGAGATGAGCTATTTTGAAGTGTACAATGAAAAGATCCACGACCTGCTGGTGACCAGAGAGGAGCCAAACCAGAGAAGGATGCCTGTAAGTAATTTGCAACTACTGGCTGCTACAAGTTCCTCTATTAAGATGGCATGGAACATCTGATAATCGCACATTTTAGATATGGACTCTTGCTCTTAATGCTTTATGGAAATTGTTTTGCGGTCATGAGAATAAGTACAGTCAAGACAAAACTATTGATTTGTGTTTCCAGCTGAGGGTGAGGGAACATCCAGTCCATGGTCCCTACGTGGCCGACCTCTCTGCGTAAGAAACCTTTTTACATTTATTTTCCTATATTACTCTTCAATAAATGCCAAAAGAAGCTCCTTGAATGTTGAGATTAGCAGGATTGGTCACTTTGTTATTTCTTCACAGGAACATTGTGAGCGCCTACAATGACATTCAGGTAGGTTGAAACCGCCGTCGAGATATTTTCTTCTTTTATACCGTCGGCCTTCAGCTGATGCTCTTAAGAGTAACTTTGAATAAGTGAGCAAGTCAGGGTTCAGTGTCAAGTAGACTGAGAGGCCACAATGAAATGCAGACTATCAACATTTAATTGAATATTAATGTCTTCACAGCACGGAGAGAAGTATCCAAGGCCTAGCATAGAAAACAACAAATGCTGCTGATGATCACGAGAGATTTCACACCAAGAGATTCGGTCATAATTCACGTTGTCCTTCTCTTTAGGGTTGGCTTGAGCTGGGCAACAAGCAGAGAGCCACCGCAGCTACGGGAATGAATGACAAGAGCTCCAGGTCTCACTCCGTCTTCACCTTGGTTATGACCCAGACTCAGGTACGGCCTCTCAAAGGTGCCACGTTATAGTTCTAGAATTCTGCGGCGACGCACGAATACATTAAGCTCCGTTTGACACATTTAATAAGTTCTTCTGTGCGTGCGCTCGTGTACAGACTGAGTTTGTGGAGGGCGAGGAACACGACCACAGTATCTCCAGCAAGATCAACCTGGTGGACCTGGCGGGCAGCGAACGCTGTAACTCAGCCCAGACAAGTGGAGACCGACTCAGGGTACACACACAGACACACACACACACACACACACACACACACACACACACACACACTGCTCAATCGTTGAGAATTCATCCATTTCATATCATTATTTAATTGAACATCTGTGTTTTTTTTGGGATAATCAAATATGATAAGAGCTAAATATATTTGCTCACAAGTTATTCGTCATTATAAGTCTTCACTTTGAGTCATGCAATTTGTGATGACCATTTTTCATTGGGACATTTTGAATCCTAAACAATGACTTGCATAACAATGAGTTTTATCTTTAGGTTATCCTCAATTGATCAAAGGAGATTTTGAATATATTTAGTTGTATTCTAAATGAGATTTATTTGGTCCTCGATTTACCTCGTCGATTCTGCGTTTTACATTTTCAATCGGCATGTACTTCAAAACAAGAAATGTTGTTTTTACTGTGTCATTACAGGAGGGTGCTAGCATCAACAAATCCCTGCTTACCCTTGGAAAGGTCATCTCTGCCCTGTCGGAGCAGGCACTGACCAGGAAGAAGGTGTTCACGCCGTACAGAGAGTCTGTGCTGACATGGTGAGAGATCAGAACGCTTGTACACGTGTAGCTGTTGCAGAACACATTGTAAGCTTATTTTATTCTTCTAAGAAACATAAACAAAAGTGGTCCATATTTTCATGCAGTTTTGTGTGATATATAAGTCTAAGACTGACTTCTATGAACAAAGAAAATGCTTGCATATACAGACATTCACAGTGCATGTACAATGGAAAAAGGAATGCATTAACTGAAAAGAATAGATGTTATAAATATGGTGTGTATAGATTTTGTATAACTGAAAAGACAAATCTTGCATTTTTACATTTTCTCCAACCACCGTAGTAAAGCAGATCTCATTTCCAATTTTTTTGAAGGATGATTCTAAACCAAGTCCCATTGTTCTCCTCCCCAGGCTGTTGAAAGAGAGCCTCGGCGGTAACTCCAAGACGGCCATGATCGCCACCCTGAGCCCAGCCGGCAGCAATGTGGAGGAAACCCTTAGCACTCTGCGCTACGCCCAGCAGGCCCGCACCATCATCAACGTGGCAAAAGTCAATGAGGACACCAGTGCAAAGCTCATCAGAGGTCAGTCATATCAAAAATATCCCGGCTCAAAATGTTTGTCGGACTTGATTGAGCTCTGCCCTATATTTATTTAGACGTGGTCGAGGTGAGTTCTCGGCAACCATTGACTGTAAGGAAAATAAAACGAAACACCTTCCTGCCTTGAGAAAACAATTCAGTTTTTTCAGCTGTGCTCATGCATATACAACAATACATCATCTTTGTGAACCTGAACATGTGCCTACACTAATGGCACCTGTACGTCCCTATACATGAGCAAAACCAAAGATGGTCTTTCATTACCGAGCAGTGTTGTTCCCATCCTGCCATCACAGATGTGAAACGTTTTTGTACTCTTCAAGAAACCCGTAGTACGAAATGATGTTTTGAAGCAACATAGACAGGGTGCCTCGGTGTCTCAGTGGTTACAGCGCATGCAAAATAACCGCAACATCTTGATTCTGGCCTTGGAACCTTTCGTTGCATGTCATACCCCTCTCTCTCTCTCTCTCTCCCCCACATTTCTACACTGTCCTCTGTCAATTAAGGCGAAACAGCGAAAGAAAACTTCTGTCTGTCCATTAGCTGCTTCTTCATCTCTCTCTGTTTCTGTCTCACTGTCTCTGTCTGTATGTTTCTTTATGTGTGAATATCTATCTTTTGTATTTGTGTCTTGCTCTTGATCTCCTTCGCTCTCCTTCCCTCACACCCTCCTGTCTGCCTATCAATCCATCACCAGCTTATGCACTACCCAGTTCAATTAAGGCCCGGGCCTAACCTTGCCTTCAGGCCTTATTTATGCACTGTCAGCTGCACATGGCGGCTAACTGTCATGCAAGTATTATTTTTCATAAGATGATTGTGCTGCTGTTTGATGTTTTTAGCACTAAGGGGAGCTCTTGCTGTGGTTTTCTCTCGCATCACCTGTCAGTGTGTTAATTCTCAAAGTTAACATGTCTCAAACATTACAAAACAAGTCAATGTTTCTCGGTACGTTGTCTTCAATAAGGTATTCATTTAAGTGTATATTTGCTTTTTAAAGTGCATTTATATATTTTAGTTTTACAAATCATTTTGGACAAATGTTGTGTCGTTTAGAGTTAAAGGCGGAGGTGGAGAAGCTGCGAGCGGCTCAGATGAGCTCCCAGGGCGTCGAACCAGACAGGGTCAGGCTGTTCCAGCAGGAGATCGTCGGCCTGAGGAACAAACTCTGTCAGCAGGAGAGAGAAATGGTCGAGGCCAACCGGTCAGTATTACTCCAATAATAACTTTTTCATTTCATTTATCTGACGCAACGCACCCACATATCAGGAGTCTCCCTTTGTAAGGGTGTCAAAGTTAAAGCTGTAGCAGATTTCCCCGCTGTAGACAACCCGAGTAGCAATGTGATTTATGTTTTTGCTATATATTGTATGTGCAGATATTTATGTTTTCATACATGCATATTGCTTTTTGTTTTTTATCATCTTGCACGGATGCTTAAAAAAATAAATACTCATGGTAAACCACATTTAAAAACTAATTTTAGTCAATGAGAAGGTTTACAGGTGATTGTGTAAGGTAGGGGATACACCTGAGAGGATCATGGCAGCATTTAATCTGAGGTGATTTAATTATTTTGCTATATTTTATCTTATTTTCTGCCAGGGCATGGAGAGAGAAACTGGACCAAGCTGAAATCCGCAAACGCGAAGAGACCAAAGAGCTGCAGGTAAAAAGAAAATAATGTTTTCACCACGCTGACTCTTAACGAGATGTTCTCGTGTCCACACACGTATAATCTTTTCTTTTATTCTTTTTAGAAAGCAGGTGTGACGTTCAAAGTGGACAATCGTCTTCCCAACCTGGTGAATCTCAACGAGGATCCTCAGCTGTCAGATTTGCTTCTCTACATGATCAAAGAGGGTCGAACCACAGTGGGCAAGCTCAAGTCAGAGGCCAGGCACGACATCCAGCTGAACGGAGCCCTCATCGCTGACCAACACTGGTAAAACTAAATCTCTGGAGGGATTTGCAAATGTCAGAAGTGATTGCAATTTTACATAAATGTTAAATAGAAAGTGTCTTGTTTGCAGTCCTGTATGCATGTTTATTCAACAGAGGTGCAGCACTGCAGTGAGATTCTTCATGGAAAACGCTCTTTATTTAATCCATCTAGCCATCTTTCTATTCTAGCTATTATCTACTTTTATTTATTTATTTATTTTTCGTTTTATTTTAGTGTTATAACCAACTTCCAGGGCACTGTCGGCATCACTCCAATGGAAAACGGCAAGACCTTTGTTAATGGAAACCTCATATGTGACTCCACTGTCCTACACCATGTGAGTAGATCATCAGGATCTCCTAACCCATCAGAGGTTTAGCTTATTATGCTACGGAACAACTTATAGTAAAGATCTCCCTGCTTATTTCTTTATCCATTTTATTATGAATGAATTTAACGCTTCTCATCTCTATATTTATGGTTTCCAGGGCGATAGGGTGATTCTCGGTGGAGACCACTACTTCCGCTTCAACCATCCGGCCGAGGTGCAGTCTGGGATGCGGGTGTCATGCTGGACAGGCGTAGGCGATGGCCGCAAAGACTTTGAATTCGCCAAAAATGAGCTACTCGCAGCTCAAAGAGCTCAGTGAGTGTAAAAGACCAGATAAGAAAATCACAATATTACTATACCTTCCATCCTGGTCTTTTAAAATGTTTTAATGCAGACTAATAATCAAGATTAGACCTCATCTTAAGCCATCTTTGTGTGTACACCAGGCTGGAGGCAGAAATTGAAGAAGCCCATTTGAAGGCAAAGGAGGAGATGATGCAGGGAATCCAGATGGCAAAGGAGGTGGCCCAGAAAGAGCTATTTGACCAGAAGGCGCTTTATGAGGACAGGATTCGAACCCTGGAGAGAGAGCTGGTACATCAAACTTAGATTCTTGTTGTGTAATGAATAGATGAAACATTCCACTTTTTCTCCATGGTCTGCTTACCTGGCACTTCTCATCAAGTTATGATAATGTTAGGGTGTCATGACTATTAAGTGATGTCCATTCGCAGGAAACCATATTTCTGACCAGTGCACTCTTTGTACTGTATCGTTGGTCTGGTGTTCTTATAATGTACACTCTTTTGTACACCTTGTCAATTTGTGCAACCAATACCAAATCTAATTTATTCAGAACGAGGAGACTGAGCAGAAGCGTCAGCAGGAGTTGGACCAGCAGAGGGTGGCCAGCCAGATGGCAAAGCTGAAAATGGCCAAGCAGGAGCTGGAGCAGGAGGTGGACACCCACAAGAAACGCGTCCGCCTGCACATGGAGGCTCAGGTCAGGAGCCAGAACAACGTCTGGGAATGTTAACCCTTCAGACATTAACAAAGTTCAAAATGTTGTGCCGGACAGGTTTTGTTCATGATAAAAGAATCAAAGTTGTCTACTCCGCTTTATCCTGCTGTCAATTAGCTTTTTCAAAAAAATATTTAAATATGAATAAATGTACAGATCTCATTTATTGCTCTAACACTGATGACTCTTATTCTCATTGAAGATTATGTGTCCATCGTCAGTGATGCAGAGCTGTGGGCCGTAGAGCTGCAGTAGAAACAGATCTTATTTCATTTTCCCCTTTTTCATCCTCAGAAGTATTATTCCTGTAACTGTAAATGACATCATCATCTTTTATTTGCTCATTCTCATGATTTCAAATGAGCTTCAGAAGCTTATGGAAATATGCTGACACCTGGTTTTATCTTTAATTGATGGGCCATTCGGTTGTGTGTTTGGAGTTGCGGTGGAGCTTGGCTTCAGGCATAATGTCTTAGCCTGGTGGTTTTTAATATTCTACACATGATTCACTCCCAGGCAATGGAGGATCACCGCGTGTGTCAAGCGAAGATCGTTGACGCCCTGGAGGCGGAGAAGAGAAAGATCGGCAAAGAGCTCGAGGAGATGCAGAAGAAAAGAGCCTTAAGGGAAAACCTCACGCTCCGAAACGGTGAGAGACACACTACTGAACAATATTAGAGCTTGGAACCACAATGAAAATTCACACCATATAAGCAGAGTTCCAGATGGGTGGGGTTGTCCTTTTTTGAAGCCAGACACATTGTAGTAGAGAGAGTTTGCCAGGAGCCAATATAAACACTGGACTTAACATCCGTTTAATAGTAGCAGTGGAGGTTTAGTCATTTTTCTGTGTCAACTTTTATATAAATGGTGGTTATTCTACAGGTCCACTATACAATGTAGAGAAGCTAAAATGCTCTTTGACGCTGGGCTGTCGGTTGTGGGAAAAGTTAAGATGTTTGATTTCTGTATTGCAGTGTCTCCACAGTGGGATGCCATGAAGTTGTCCCTGATGATTGAGGAAGCCAATAAGATCAGTGCTAAACTGAAGAAAAACACAGTCTTCAGCAGGTTGGAAAATACAAGATTGGGTCACAGTTGACATATGATCTGATTTTTATTCGACGGATTACATCATAAGCAGGTATCATCGACATTAACGCAAGCAATTTCTTTTTATTTGACTCTCCTGTTGTAGACACGAAAGCTCTGAAGAGGAACACCTGAAGCAGGGCGGTCTGCTACAGGTGCGGGTTCAAAAGAAGAAGCTGGGCATCTCTACTTTCTGGAGCCTGGACAAATTCCAAAACAACATTGCTGCCATGAGGGAACTCGATCAGGTCTGACTTAAATCAGTTCTGCCTTTTCAAGTCAACACGTTGTTCAAGTTAATGAAAGTAAAAAAAGAAACAAATTGCCTTTTTAATTCTAATGAAAATTAGAGGTTAACAGCTGATGTGGAAAAACAGCCTGGACTTTCGTTATGATGGTTAAAACTAAATAAACATGCATCGGGTCCTCACAGGAAGGGGCTGGGAACATGTCGTCCCCTCTGTGGTTTAACAATTTCCTCCACCTGTATTGAAGACCAGTAATGGAAACTCCAAATTGCCATAAGGTGTGACTATCTATCTTAGCCCTGTCAGGCTTTTTGCTGTGTCAGTGTTTCCAAGTCTTCCAACAAATGTTCTTAAATCGTCTCCAACTACCTTTTGATCTTTATTTAGAATAAGGGATGCGGAGACTATATGGCTGGAAATTGTGTATAGAATCAGAACGATCATGGATGTCATATAATCATATACTTATTTATACTCTTAAGGATCTCCATGATGATGATGATGAAGAATTTGCAATGAGTAGACTCTTAATCAAGTTGATAAACATTGATAGGAAGCTTGTGCACACTTGATCAGTACTCTAACAAGCTGATGTATGATGCCTGTTGAGTGAAGCATATTCAACCAGCCAGCCTGTCTGTTCCTCATTCTGCATACTCGGGAGTGTGACATCAGCTCAAGTGCAATTGCCAATTTCCCAGACGTTTGACCTTATTTACAGTCCAGAATGAGTTGTTTTATGCCTGGCAGAGGGATGCTGCCTCACTTTTGCAGCGCTTTTCTCATTAAGTTGAGTAAATGAGACTGGGCATGTCAGCAATAGTTTACTCTCCACAGGGGGATTCCACCTCTAAAGATGACGATGTGTTTTATGACCCCAATGATGAGTGGGAGCAAGATATATCGGCCTCCTCTGCTTCCACCTCCTCCTTCTCACGCCGAAGGTAATTATCCAGCTCTTCCTCTCTCCTCCCATCCAACAAGCCGTCCTTCCACCACCTTACCTGCTGATTTACGTTCAATTTTTGGGGGACTTAATTGGTATTCTTGTCCAATTACTTAAAATGTGTGAGTAGGTAAGTGTTCAAAACACCCGGGGGGGGGGGGGGGAGGTGCAGTCACACAGTCGCTCTGCAAGTGTTCAGCGTTACTGTTGTGCACAGTGCCAGGGCTTGGCTAGACAACACTTGTGCCGTGCAGCGTGTGTGGTGCTTAAACCCACAGCCCTAAACTGAACTCATGTGAACACCGTGTCAGGCAAATAGATGTACTGTGTATACGGAAAGTTGAGCAGCGTGTGGGTGGAGCAAAGAAAATAATTTTTGTTCTCCCTAGTTTCCACCAATGTGATTTACAACCTGGCACACAGTTTTGACATTCAACACATCGTTCTTTCTCTCAAAAGTTGATGTGAAGTTGCTGCCCACAGAATATTTCCTTTATTTCCCCCCCCCCCCCCCCCCTCTGTAAAGCGTGGCCGGGAGGTTTAGAAAAGGAAAGGATGTTGTGAGTCCCTGTGTTACACACACTCACACTCACACACACACACACACACACACACACACACACACACACACACACACACACGTGGTACATGCAGAACCCCCCAACATTTTCCTCTCACATTGTTGTTATTCTTGTCGAGCATGTTTATGGCGCTCCTGGTGGGGGCCTGGACTACCAGCAGACCAAGCCAAATGACACATGGAGCAGACTGTGTGGTTCCTTCATGCATTCTCTCTCTGACTTTAAGCCTTATGGCCAAAGTCATAGCCGTTTACTGACCTTCCCTCCTCTAGGTTGTTCATAATAATGAAAATGTAAGTTTTCTCCTGCTGAACTCATTTAACCCCCACATAAGTTACACATGTATCCAAAAAAAACCTGCCAAACCCGTGTTCCTATTCCACACTAAAAATCAGATTACCATAACCATGTCCAGAGATGAAATGTAGTCTGTCTCCAATCCCCTCATAACAATGTCTGCAAAACGATATAACACTCAGGTCAAGTAAGGAAAGCCACTCAAATGAAGAACATTACAGAGAATAGAGTACCAGACTTTAACAATTGTCCGTTTTAATTAAAATAAAAAGTATTGGCACAACACACTTACAGACGAGCCTCGAGCTGCAATGTGTAAAAGGTTTTTTTGCACTCAATGTTGTAAGAAACAGCCTTTGAGCGCGCACCAAGTCATTCTGAATGAGCGCATCAACATGCCTAATAATGATATATATATATAATATATATATATATATAATATATATATATATATATATATATATATATATATATATATATATATATATATATATATATATATATATATATATATATATATATATATATATATATATATATATATATATATATATATATATATATATATATATATATATATATATATATATATATATATATATATATATATATATATATATATATATATATATATATCTATATATATATATATATTATATTATATTATATTATATTATATTATATTATATATATATATATATATATATATATAAATAAATAAATAAATAATAATAATAATAAATAAATAAATAAATAAAAAATGTTGGCCGGGTACTCAGGGCTTTTGCTTCTCCTTTGTCTGGCATCAGGAGCAGGAGCTTGTTGAAAAGCAGGAGAATCTCGGGGCGTCTCTACGAGATCAGGGTCCATCCGATTCAGAGCCTCCACAACAGCTCCTCACAGTCTGCTGGTAAGGCACCGAGCAACATTACTGTTTCAGCTTTCTGATTGACATGTTTTGAAAGACCTTGTGATGCCAGACTTACATTATTTTTTTGTAAACAAGTCATTGGATCTTATTTAGTAGGATTTTAATTTAATTTAAAACGCAGTGAAATTTAGGCTCTGCATTAAACCCATCCTAGTGTTAGGAGCAGTGGGAAGCTATTATTTATATTCAGCGACCGGGGAGCTGGGAGTCTGGTGCCTTGCTCAAGAGTACCTCAGCAGTGCCCGTAACTCTGTAGCAGTCCACATGCTATACCTGGTCCGCTGAGCTACTCACAACGCTACACTCCTTGATTTTCACTTTAGCGGTGTGTAAGAATGACGTCTACACACCCTCACTCCTCACTGTGTCTGTCCCAGGGTTGATGGGTGTGGCCAAACCGCCCTCCACTCATTTCACCAGCACAGACTCTGCCATGCCGGGCATCTGCAAGGAGCTGATTGGCCAGTCAGTGGCTCGTCTGCGTGGTTGTAGTGGGACAGAAGAAAGCCTGGCAGACAGGTTGGCCACTGATCTGCATTTGATGTATGTGGCGGTCCAAACCTTATCTGACCTCTACGACAGCCTGGATGAGGACAGCCAGGAGAACGGTGAGATTCAACCAAGAGTGGAAAGAGAAGCAAGCTGATGCTCTCGTTTCAATATTTAATTAGTTGGTGATTTAAAGTTCATAGATAACTATAGGTAAGATGACTCCTGGAAAAAAATTATTTTGCACAAAGAAAAATTGTTCATGGTTTTGGGATTTAATGCCAGTTCTCCCGTGTATTTAGTTTTAATTCACTTAAATAGTTTAAAGAAATTGTCCAACTCATTTGCAAACCATTAAAATGCCCAGGATCACCTTTTTTCTTCTTCTTCTTCTTCTGCTGCTTCACTGTGTAGGTGAAGCAAACTGTTTATCGTGGCTTTTTCTCCTGCAGTGTTTGTGTGTAATGTGGTGGCCCAGACTCAGCTGGTGAAGGCCACCACAGCTGTGGAGAGTGCCGTGTTTGTTACGATGCAGTGGCTGGCCAGCGTTAAACCCTCCTCCGGCCGGCTCTACACCATCGCTGAGGAACTCAAGAGCCACGTTAAAAAGATGGCAGGATTCTTCCAGCTCCTCGTTCAGGTAAACGCGATTGAAGGCCATTCCGTGACATTATATTGTGGCATCTGCAGTAGACTAATACATTTAAAAGAGTGCAAATTCTGACCTGAAATTTAGTGTAGTTTGAACAGGGGGGTAGGCTTATCAAAATGCAGCGCGTTAATTGACGTGTCTTAGCTCTGAGCTGTTTGAGCTCTGTCTATGGAAATGGCAAAGCGGAGGGAATTCTCAACCTTGAGCCCCAAACAGAACATGAATATATGGAAAGTAAATCTAAATTCCTTTACCAGCCTCAGCACTTAAACACACCATTTCTCTCTTTCGCTCCTGATTCTTTTCACATTCTCTCGCATTTTAATTTTGTTTGTGTGTTTTGTGTGTTTGTTTGTTTGTGCTGACTTGATGTTGACTGAAAATGAAAACATTTCTCCCCATCCAGGGTTGTGAATCTGAGATCACATCAATGGTGACGGAGGCACGGAGGAAGAGCAGCCAGTGCCTGGATGCAGCATTGCTTGTACTTGGCCACCTGGCGGCGGTGACGGGCATGCCGCTGAACGTTATGGAGCGGGGTGCCCAGGCCACAGGCAAGGTAACACCACCATTAATATGGCAGCAGCTACTATCTCTTATCAAAGCTCTGGGGTCCAATGAAATCAAGCCCTCACTCCACAATACTTGGGAATATTAGCTGTGTGGATCTCAGAGCAAGGAAGCCGGGGGGGGGGTAGAGGACTTATTGAGCTGGATAAGAATACAGCATTGTTTATTAGTTGATATGCAGATGCAGTAGTGGGATCTATGTTACGTGCATAGATCTCTGTTAGTGCAAGGGGGGGCGATGACGGACATAATAAGACTGTATAATGTTCCGTTCAGTTCACTAAGTGATTAGCATAGCGACACATAATTGTATATAAAGGTAACAAAGAAAGACTGTTGGAAAGGGACTTACTGAAAGAACTATTTTAAAACACACCTACTGCTGTAGATAGTTTGCCTGACACAGGATCACTGGGAAATGTAGTGACAAGATCACAGCAATGAGAACTAAAGGTCTCAAAAAGTGCGGGGGGGGGGGAGGACTTTGAGATTAACCAATTAAATCGGCCGGACCAATATATCGGCCAATATCAGACTGTTGAAGATATAACAGCCTTTGTGTGTATGTCGACCATAAGTAGCAAGAAATTGCAGTAGAGAAATGCCAAACTAGGTTTGATGTCATTTAGAAACAGTGTCACCATAACAACCAGTGTAGTTTTACACAAATCTAAGGGATCGGTTTAAAGGATTTTGTTTATGTTTTGTTCAAATAAAAATACTATTTGCCGATATATCGGGATCAGATTTCCTTTCTTCTCTAAAATATTAATATCAGACTATATGCCTCTCATACTCTTATTTAAACCATTTGGGGATCTCTTGTTTGTTGTGTTTATTGTATTGTGTAGCTTTCAGTGAGTGACCAGGGGTGTGTTATTAAAGATAAGACAATATGATTTATGTTATTATATGATTACATCTTTTCAGCAATCTGTTGTCGTGTGTCTGCTGAAGGGGACCGATAAGGGCGTCCACTCTCTCTTAGAGGAGAGTTTCACCATCACCAGAGAAATGCTGAGAGAGGCTCAGCTGTCCTACCCCAGGAACCCAGTAAGACATCATAAACCTGACCTGTGTCATTTGTTACACTGGTTTTTACTTTGTCTCTTTTTCTTTAAATCATCCTATCACACAAGTTGTCATGGTTATATAATTAGTTTGTGTGTTTAATTTCCCTGAAGGTGTAGGTTAATATTCTTGAAATGAACGTGTCGTCATTGAAAATCCATCTCTTCTCGCAGGTCCTGCAGAGCCTGAAGTCCAAGACGCTTGACTTAGCCTGTGCTCTGCAGAACTACATGCATTGCCATATCACGGTGAGTGTCAGCAGCACAGGAGTTATGGTAACATTGCAAAAAAAAAGGCTTCTAATTCAGAAATGAAAGAATTTGATCAATGGAATTAGCTATTGGCTCTCTGCAGCTTCATTACACAGTACGCTGTGGCTGAAAGACAGAATACATGTTCAGCAAAAGCTTCCCTGGATATTTGAAGGTTAAAAACAATCTTCCATCCTGACCCAGTCTTAAATGTTACAGATTAATACACACACACACACACACACACACACACACACACACACACACACACACACACACACACACACACACACACACACACAGCAGCCCCGTTAAAGATGCCACTCAGCCTTTATTGCTCCTGTAAAGCTCAATGCTCTGTAGGCTTATCTCTCTGCAGTCGCCCCTTGACGATCGTTCAGGTAATGAATGTGTTGAATGAAGTGGCATCAGTCACAGCTAACAGCCTTGTTTGCCGTTATCTTAGCCACACAAACTAGCAGTTTTTTTTGTTAAACCCAATCATTATATATGCACATATACGCGCTGGGGCATTTTGCCACCTACAATGTTATTGTTGTCAAATAAAGCTGAGTTATAGCCTGAGGAAACTCCTTTCATAGTGCTTTTGTTTTTTTAGCATGGACTGCTGCACATTGTAGATGCACATTGTGGATGTAAATTCATCTGTAAATGACTTTATAGTTTGCAGTTCTTTAGAAAAGGGCGATTTAGTGATTTAAAATGTTGGTATAAATAGGAAGGAACGTAGCTTTGTCTTGAATTGTCATTACAGTTAGTGAAAAGTGCAATTCTATGAATGTGTTTATATTGTTATTATTTTATTTAAGCAAAATGTAGCGACAAAGTCGACTTAAACATGACAATTGATAATAATACACAAGAATGTATATGTGCAGTTAAAGATGGTGACTTTAGATTAAAGTAACTTTGTGTACAGAACTGTGTCCTGGAGTGAAAAAGAATCTGCTGCACTGAACTGGGAAGGAAGCCATTAGGCTTATGTCATAGAAAATAACACATCACCATGGAAGCCTCATTTATTCAGTGACATCGTGTGTGTGTGTGTGTGTGTGTGTGTGTGTGCGCATCTGTGTGTGTGTGTGCATCTGTGTGATGTTTGAAGTGGCATTTGGCTACTTACAGAACTGGAACTGACAACTAAAACAATCCTTGGTTAAAAAATGGGTAGGGAATTATTTGTACGAGTTAATTTGTTGAGTCCAGCTCGGTGGTTAACAATTGATTGTGTATTTTTTAATGAAATGTATTTTGTCCATTGGTACGCTCTTGTATGGTTCTAGGTTTTTATGTGTTTTCGTGTTGTAATTGTTGATTTGTGTTACATAAGGTACTGTTTATTTGCTCTGTCTTGTATTCATTATTTGGGTGTGTTCATATGTTCACACAGGAGAGGGAGACTGACCCGGAGGAGGAGGGGGAGGAGGAGGAGGCCTCGGCTTCCAATTTGCAGACACTGAGGTCTACAGCGGCCAAGCTGTTCCAGCTGAACCACGCCATCAGACAGCTGCATTCCTGTCTGTCTACTGCCCTGCGAGGTTAAGATTCTGACACACACAGCCTGGACGTTGACCTAAAACTCCAGGTTTCACTTACATTGTACAGCAACAGTATACATCTCTTGGTCAAAAGCACTAGAAGAAACAATACGTTAGGAGCCAGTTGTTTCTGCCTTTTTGTCCTTCACTATACATACACTTCTCTTTATGGTGGCTTAAACTATACTTTTATAGTATAATAGTTTTGATGGTTGGCTAGCATGGACATATATTGTTGTTACAGGTGTCACTTCCCCTATCTGACTGTCCTCCTTCTTCCAGGTAAAGACAGAGACTCCAACCTCAGCAGCAGCAGCAGAGAGTTGATCTCCTCCTCTGCCAAAGCTGTTGATGAGCTGATCACTGGGCTGTCCAAGGAGGGAGCATTGAAGCGTCCCTTACTTCAGAGCGTCATGGCCGCCCGAGACAATCTCCACTCCGCCCTGCTGTCCCTGTCCTCCTCCTGCGACCAACAGGGGGCAGGGGAGAGCAGGAAGCTTTTCCGTTTCAGATAAGAGCGCAGAAGATGAACTCTCGATTAAAGAGACTCACAGTGCCGTTAGAAATCGAGTCGTGAGTAAGACGGTGTACTTCCTTCCTCCAGGTGTGTTGTCCAAAGACAGCCTACACTGGGTGTGAAGTGCATTTATAGTACGTGTTATTCTTTATGGTGTGCTCGCATCATGTACGATTTACTGTAAAAAAAAAAAAAAGAACTGCTGATACAGAGAAATCTTCTGCTGTTAACTCTACGCTCCGCTATCACCAACCTGGCATTACAGGCAGCAAACGCTGCACACTAAGTTAGTGTTGTCTTTATATTCACATACAACCAACTCTGCTTTCTAAATGAGCAATATATGCTCATTTTTACAGGCTATTGTTTTCAATCACAAATAAAATAATAAATGCAGCCAAGCAAACAAATTTGAAACTACAGCAATATTTCGTGTGTGTGTGTGTGTGTGTGTGTGTGTGTGTGTGTGTGTGTGTGTGTGTGTGTGTGTGTGTGTGTGTGTGTGTGTGTGTGTGTGTGTGTGTGTGTGTACTTTAGTCTAGTGATGATTTGCCACTCAGAGCTTTAAAGTATCAGAACAAAGACTTCAGTCACAATAATGTGTGATGGATAATCACTATTAGGAAGAGTAATTGGTTGTATGAAGAATGCTCACTTATGCTGTACCAGGCCTCTGTTGTACTGTATTTTATTTTATTTTTTGAGGTCATTAACTTATTCTTTGTTGCATTTTGTATTATTCAAATGTATAAGATTTCAATATACAGCAGCTCAGATACTGTGGTTTTTTTTTTTAAAGGAAATACTTTCTCCATACTATGTGTACGTGTGTGTATATATATATGATTTCTTTTCTTAAACAAAGGCCTGTTTTGTCCTCACATTTGTATGAAGATGTATTCGTATATCTTGTATAACACGCACTGCAACTATTTGCACTCAGGAGAGACTTGTATACTCTGTTTCTTTTTAATACGTGTGCTTTAACGAGGAAGCGTTTCATGTCCTTTCAGTCTTTTGTATCACTTGTTAAAATTTTGATGTCAATATAATACAGCAACTTTTACTTCTGCAAATAAATTCACATGGCTTGATTTGACGAGGAACTAGACTTTTCATATTGCATGTCACTATTCAGTAAACGGCGGGCTCCTGGTAAAGACTGCACCTACAGCATAACCAGTAGATTTTTAATTGGTTGGGAATTGGCACTGGAAGACTGGTCCAGTCTACATTAGAAGTGGGAAACATATTTACCAAAACATTAATATACACATTCCTTGATTTAACTGCCTCCATAGTGAGTAAAATACTGAAATTATATGACAAAAGTCTAAAGATGTTCACACACACATTGACCTCTATAATGCAATTTGTGCTTGGAATTCTTACCTGGTAGGATGTTGTAGGTGGACAGTGAAACCTGAAAATGAATCTCAGCTTCCTAATAATTAACACCGTAAGATGAATATGAAGTTGTGGTGTAATTATTGTATTATTAATGTTGGGGGAATTCCTGGTCGACAACGTATCCTATGTTTGGATCTGCTGCATGGATCCAAAGCTTTATCAGAAAGTTGTAGTTGATACACTTTAGGCTGCAATCATTAACTCATTATTTCAGTCAACTGTGTATTATGTCATTGTTCAAGCCTCCAGTTTAACTAAACCCCCTGGAACCTACTCGAGGGTCCCTAGAGGTCCTTGAACCATACTTTTGCTAACCCTCTGCTCTGCTCGCTGCAGCCAGGCTACACCCACTCCTCCTTCTCTGTAGCTCCTCTGCATCCTCCCTTCCTGCTCTCCGGAGTCATCTACCATCAGGGTTCCCTCTGTACTTTAGTGACGGACTGATAGATTACAGCTGAGAAGAAAACATACTGGCACAAACTTTGCATTTAGTGGAATTAAATACAAAAACCGTCACTTTAGTGGGTGAATGCTGCGTTCACAGACGCGACGCGATTGGAATGAAAAGACGCGCAAAAAAGTTTTTATCAAGACGAGTAATTAAGGTAAAAAATAACAATCGATTCGTTTTGCTTTTTATTTCTTGTCAATATAAGAAATCACAGTACGATTAAATTGAATTGAATTCGCTGCTAATGTGTTTTTTTCAGGATGCACAGGTTATTGTTCCCAAATATAGGCCTGCTGGTGAGTACTTATTCTTTGCATTTACGTTTTCACTCCTGTAGGATATTTGAAACAAACACATGTCGACCTTTAACTAGGCAACCTTTTTCCAGAGTTATGTAAAACGTCTATATTCCAATAGCTTGCATTTTCCCCGACTCATTTCTCTGGAAGACAATTGGTCACAAATGCAATGATGCTCACGGTTTGGAATGTTTCAGGCTTTACAAGCTCTAAATATGTAAAGAAAAAATATTTCGTTAATCTGTCGTGTATTGCCCTCATCGTATTAGTAAAGACTGTTATTTTCTTTCTCTGTCTTTTATACATTTATAAATGTTACATTCGACTTATGTTTCAGGTTTGTTTCCACAGCTGTATATCAGGTGAGTTACTTTCTATTTCTCTTTTCAGTTGAACACCATTTCACATTGAATCCTGTATTTTTTAACCCAGAAATGAACATATCCAAATCATGTTGTCAGTGGTAACCCTTTGAAATAACCATTTGTTTTCATGGCAAAGTTTGTGAAAAAGTGTGTATTATGGTTGGTCACAATTTAATTAACATTTCTCCTATGCAGTCACTGGCACTATACCTTCACTAGCCACTTTATTAGGTAAACCTTTCAATAGCTCATAAACACACATTTCTAATTAGAGGCATGGTGAAGATGATCTGCTGAAGGTCAAACCAAGCATCAGAATTGGGAAGAAAGGGGTTGGTTGTTGGTGCTTCACAGGCTGGTTGGGTATTCCCAAGCGGGGTTCTCCGGGTCTGAAAAGTGAAGCCAATCCAGAAGTACCTTAAACTTACATTCTCTCTAATATTCAGTAGGGGGAGGGGGGCGACTCCTCTGGTAGCTAAAATAAATCAGATTGTATATACATTATGCTGCAGAGCTAACCTGGACAAGTTGGTATATTGATAGAAAAACAAACACCTAAGGGTCACTGAAGCTCTTCAACCAAAGAGATTATACACGGCGGGAGACAAATATATACGATCTGTTTGGGCCAAACAAGTAGACTGTAAAGTTCTTAATATAAACACATGGTTTTTCATCGTTTTAAGGTTTGAATAATGCTCTTTAAATTATGTCATCTTGCTACACCTTCTTCTGCAATGGTTCAATGACACCCGACTGGAGAATTAGCGCCACCGACTGCATATCTTCGGCCAACCTCTAATATTTGCATACCAGTAGTGGACGGAAATGCATCAATTCCCATTTGCTTTTGTATTTTTTCTGCAACAAAGATTAGAATTTGCACTAGATTTGGATTGAGATTTGATTTGGCCGTGTGACTTGTTCTCACAGGTACCAGCAGTCAGTTAGGTGATCTACCACTGGTATTAATCCAGATGCTAAAACAGTGATTATAGCATGAAGTCTCAGATATGATCTCAACAGGAGGAGGATGTCCTTGGAACATCAGAATCAAATCAAACACTTGTCAGTGATTTTCAGCCTGATTTTTGTTTTTACCATGCTCTCTGTGGGGTCTCTCCACTAATTATTCTCTTTTGAACAGCCTTTACACTGGAAACTAGAAACCTGCCTTACGATGAGACCCACTATGAGTATGTGCGTGATCGCCTGCAATGGAACAATGCAGGGGAAATGTGTAACCAGCGCTCTGGGGCCTTAGCCACTGTCTCCAACCCAGAAGAGACGCAAGAGCTATCCAGCTTTTTAAAATCCTTGAACATCTCTCAGCCTGTTTGGATTGCCAGGAAGGTCACAACAATTGTAACAAGTAGGTTCAGTGTGCTATTTGTGTCACTTTATTTGAACATATTAGCACCTTTTCTTCCTTAAATAGTAGGCTGATTGTTTATCTTATCCAAGACACCTTTGCTCCTGCTCACTGGCTTAACAAAAGGGTTATAGAATATGAAATGGGACTGACAATGCTGCCATACAACACTCTTAGCCACTGTGAATACATATTTCTCAAGTGTTTACAGTAGGAATAGGACCGCAAAGTGGAAATATATGATTAGCTTCTATCCTTTCCGTGAGCTGTGGCAGGATCTTTCCTTCAGTAATGCTTTTTTCTTCCCCTCTGGGTGGCGTGAAACAAAAGGATCCTCCGAGACCCTGATTCTGGAGTTTACCGGGCGCTCGGACAGGAAGCATGCCCGTCTCCGGCACAAGTTCCCCTCCATGGACTCAGTGACTGTTTGCACCCGTCTCCGCTTTGATCCAAATTGCTTTGGAATTTCCACAATTTTTTCCTATTCCATCCAGTCATATATAAATGAGTTCCAGCTCCGCGCCAACCTGATCCAGGGCAAGCTTGTGCAGCTGGCTTTGCTGGTCCATGGCATTCATGGACCGTACCAAGAAGCCTTCTACCACGACGACTCCTGGCACTCGGTGTGCGTTTCTTGGAGCCAGAATGGTGGACACTGGGCACTATTTACTGATGGCCTTGCGATCTTTGAGGGTGATGGCCTAAGTTCTAACAGCATTGGCCCTGATGGCCTTTTTATTATTGGACAGGAACAGGACACCTTTGGAGGTTCATTTAAGAAGGATGAGTCATTCTCAGGGAGCATCACAGAGCTGCACATATGGGATCGGATACTGAACGGCAGCGAAATCTACACCATGGAAAAGGAGTGTTCACCCGTTTCCTCTGGGCTGGTATTCAAGTGGAGTAGAGAGGCCTTGGAAATAGAGTCCTCCCTTAAAAAGCTGCGGAGAGACATCCAATGTCAAGGTACATTTGTTTGGATGCAGCATGAGGACGGGAAGAAGCTGAAGGGTTAACCAGAAGCTAAATCTAGTTAGTTGTACAGGGATAGTTTACACATTAAAAGACAGATGAGAATCAAATCTAGCTGCAAGGTCCGGTGTTGTGGTTGAGCATTACTTTCAAATGTTGTTTACAGTTTATATAGTTTGGCACTAGAGCTGGGTGGGGTTGCTATGCAGAAAAAACAATCACATGGAGACCATTTGAAAGTCATTTTGGACTAGACACTTTTCAATTACATGCCAAGATCTGGGCTGGCCTGATGTGTTTAACCCCACCCATCTGGCATTCCGTGCAGGGTAAAATGAATGCTGATAATTAATTTCAGATACAACTAGACCCAGATCAGCTCTGTCTCTGTTTCATCTTCCTCTACACCCACGCTCCTCACATCTCTTGGATTTATTATCTCATTACACCCAATCATGATTTTCATAAATTTGGGTCTTAAATACTTTGAATAACATGCTTTATGTTCTTGTCCTTAACAGTGGGATCACTAAAACGGCTGTCAACTCCTCTAATTGGGAGATAGGGAAAGAGTTAGCTCGGGAAAAAGTTGCAGTGACGTAACACTCTAAGATTAAAGTAGTTCACAAAACCTTCAAAAAAAATACATCTGAAAAAAAAGTACATTAAGATATGAGCTCAAAGTGAAAAAACATATGATTACGAGTATGTTTTTTTTGCAAGATACCAAGTCCAAGAATTTTGCTTTGCTTTAGCTTTTTCTGATCTTGTTTCCAAAAAAAGTACCGTTCTGTAGCTTCAATTCCCCGGTGTTTGAAAAGACCGGTTAACACGCCATTCATTTGCCAACCTCAACATTCTAAATTCAGTGCTCGTATTGGTCCAAACTACCCTAGTTATTGTGCACTGTTAAAGCTGTGTTATGTAAGAAGTAACATTATTTAGGGCCAGGTATTGGCAGATTATTAAATGACTTGGATTGGGATCAGCAAAAAGCTTGGTCAGGATACCCCTAGGCTAATCCTTTCCGAATGTGTGGCATGCTTTTGGAAATCATATGTACACACAATAAACAAACACACTCCCATGCACGCACACATACACACACTTTTTTCTTTTTCAGCATTTAAGCCCTACTAAAAGTTTATTACAATTGAAGGTAAAAGGAAATCTGTCTTTTGCTCGCCAATGAATAGGAGAGATGGTGACCCAGTTGTAATTGGCAAATGGCAGGACTCTTGTAAATATTTTGTAAATCACGTCACTCTGAATCCCACCCTTCAAAACAAACTTCTCCTGTTCTGACATCATGCTCCCCGATGAGCAATGAGAGCCCAACGCACTCACTCCGCCTCCTGGAACTATACATGCAAAGAGGATAATGCACGTGCACTCCCTTAGTGACTATTACTATACTATACGACCCAGATGCTTATAACCACGCCAAGGTTTTTTAGCTAAAAATGCCACCTTTTACTTGTCTGTTACAGACCTTTCCATAACCAGGACCACAATTGTTTGATAACTTTGACCAAGTGTAAACATGTCCCAAACCCCAGACGCAGGTTTATACATACAAGGAGTTTGGCTTGGTGTTTTGGTGCAAGAGAAAATAAATATAAAAAAGCCAGAACTGCAAAGTCAAGAAACATAAATATAGAATATAAATATTTACAATAAAGATACATATAATTGTTTTGACTGTGAAGGAGTGTTGGTTTAACAATAACTTATGGAGATAATGTTAGGGAGGGACATGTGAAGGTTATTACACATGTTTATGACATCATACCTTGAAACCTGCCGGATTCTTTTGCCTTTAATTACATCATGATGACCTTTGACCTTGGAATAATTGAAGTGCAGCATTATTCACACTACTGTGACTGACATGACATTCAGTCTTGATGTTTCCCTCTTTAATTTTCAGGAACTTAACTTTAAGAATAACCTTCACCATTTCCTTCCCTAGGAAACTTCACCGTGTTAGAACATTCGATCTTGGATTCCCTCCTGGACGGAAATTATTTGCAGAATCAAACATTCTCCTTCGAGATGTTCCAAAGCCCCGAGTCTGATGATGAGTGTGGCTTCTTTGACCCTGTCATTGGGAACTGGGACCTAGCCAAGTGTGACTCATTCAAAGGTGCCGTCTGCCAGTTTAAGAGAGGTACCAATAATACTAATGTCAATTGATGATTGCTCTGCTGTATCTAACTTGTGTGTGACACTTCACACAGCTGTTGTCTCATTGGTTGTGCTTTGAAATGTCGGCGGCAAAGTTTAAATATTTTTAACTTGCTAGGTTCAAAATATTGCTAGTCGGGCGGCACCGCTCTCTCCATAGGAAAACAACGGCACAGCCAGCGCAGAGCAGTTGTTCCCGCTAATCATGTGAAAGCAGCTTCAGGCTGTTTGTTCTCTTGCTGTAATAGATTGCATTACATTTGTTTCTGTTTCTGTCTGCAGAAGTGCCGGATGTTATCAGTTTACCAAAGACACCATTCTTCAGTCGAATGAGCAAGGATCTTCCCACCAAACCTGTGAGTTGGACAGTTTAGTTGTTTGAACACATCATCACTTTATGATGGTACAATATGATCAATTATATCAACTCCTCATGGTGATGTTGATGCAGACGAAGCTCAACAACTGAAAAGAGTGATAAGTCAGTGCTCCCTTATATGGTCAAAAGATTAAAAGTTTTCACAACTTTGCAGCAACACGGAATATTTCTATCACGATGAAGTTTAATTTAGGCTTTGTAGTGGAGGAAATGTTGTCAATGTTTAAGGTAATGCCTTTCAAACAAATGTCTGACACCAAACATTCAATTATTTGCATGACGTAAAGGCAAAGTTCTCTCATTTAAAAAAATCATCTTCTTTTTTTAAGGATAATAATAACTTTTTCAGAGTAACGTCCCCGACACTGGATGTTTTTCAGAACTAACTTACTGGGTCAACAGAAGTGATAGTGATCCTGATGTGTGTAGGTAGAGAATTAGTGTATTAGCAGCTGCATTTCAACCACCACTTACCCCAAGAAAATAAAGTAAAAAGAAAAAATGAATGAATCATTCTTTTGCTCAGGTGACGGTGGAGCTGAGTGATGACACCTCCTTGGACAGAGATCTGGCCTCGCTGCAGCAGCTGACCCAGGCTGTGCTGCATGCGGTGGAGGCCGGTGGCTCTCACCTCCTCACCTCCAGTGATGTCCTCTACCTCACCCAGATGATTGAGACGGACTTGACTGCATTGGCCAGTTCTCACTCTGCTGGAGTTGATGCAGCAGAGGTCATGATGTCCATTGCTACCAACTACGTAAAGGTGGCGAGTTTGATGCTGGAGCCCCACATGGCTACACTATGGATGGGCTTGACAGAAGAAGGGGTGAGAGGGCCACCTGTGTCTATCTGTCCCGTCCCGTCCTGTCCCCCTAATTCTTTTTTTTATTCATCCCCAAAAATGACCCAAAAACAGCTGAAGTGTATCCTGGGAAGTTGTTAGCTATGTATAGTAGCCAAACAAACGGGACAAAGTTATAAAAAGAGATGCTTCTGGGTTGTAACTCAGATTCAACAGTCACTTTAATCTTTAAGAAAGTTCTCGCTTGTGTTTATATTTGGTCCCATTTTAAGGCATGGGTTACACTCATTTTCTCAACTTTCTCAACCTTGGAAAGTTGTCCTTTGTCCTCCTTGAATCACCATTTTTGTTGTTGGGTCTGTGTTTCTTGTACAGGTCAGCGTGGGACCATTCACTATTGTCCAGAGCATTGACACTCTGACTGAAACTCTTGCAGACATTCTATCTGCTGAGAAAAGAGGATTCACCCTTTCTACCAAGAACATAGGTAATAAAAACATTTATGGTATGGTACATATGGTATACGTCAAAGAAAATATTGATTATCTGTCAGTGCTTAGTTTAAAAACACGGGCGCAGTTTCAGTGGGGATCCAAGTTTATGGAGAAATTGTAGAAAGATGAAGCATAGGAATTCATAGCAGCTTTCTATGACACATTTCACTTAAAGAAAAAAGGGCAGCGTTGTTGCTATGTGGAGATTGCAACAATCAGTATTGTAATGTCATTTTTTGTTATTGTTAAGGCTATTCTGACTTTTTTAGTTGTATTGCATCCCTCCCTCTCCTTGTTTTTGGCAGCGGTTACATGTACATGTTATTGACCCTAACCTGTAAGACAGTTAAATAAAGAATGTGCTTGCATTTCTTCTCCTGGTTACTATTATTGTTATTCTCCTGCTGTCTTTGCTTCCAGATGTGTACATGAAGTGGCAGAAACTGACTGAAGAGAGCTGTAGTCAAGTTTTCAAGCCATCTGCAGTCAGTTCTCACACTGGCAGCAGCAGCAGCAGCAGCAGTAGCAGCAGCAGCAGTAGTCAGGATGAGTTGCTTATCCCTGACACTGAGCTCCAGAGGATATACACACTGGGTAGGAAACACACACACACACACACACACACACACACATGCTATGTATGCACATTTTACACGTGTATTACATGATTCGGTATACAACAAAACACGCACTTGTGCCCACACAAACTTATTCCTACTGCTCCCAATTACACATTGCAGTTCAAAGTGTGAATTTGTGTGTGAGGCACCAGAAGAAATGCGTGCCCGTTCATTCTTTGCTGACTAAATGAAGATTTCAAAAACTTGATTGTCGAATATTGACGAGGTACTCTTAATCTTTTTAGTTGCCAAACCATATCTATACATCAGCCATGTTGTTGTTGCCTTATGCAGAAAACACATTAAAAATAAATCTGGTGATGGGGTTTCTTAATGAAAGTACTGTAGCTACACTATGAGACATGCATATCGGTGGTAAATGATAATGCCTCCGTTAAATGGCTAAAGGATTTTAGAAATAAAGCCCCTGAACTCTACATCATTCAAGCAGCCGTAGATTTAATTGGTACAAATCATCTATTAATCTAAATCGGAAAATAATGTGTGTACTCGCATTTAAATTTGTATTTGATGCCTATAAAGGATTACAAAAAAATAACTAGAAGGGCATTTGGAGAGCGCAGACCTCCACCAAGGCCATTTCCATAAGTGAAAAATAATGCGTGTATCCTCCCCGTAATTCTAATCAGCTCCAAAATGTAACGGGTTCTTCCTTGGCTCATACTACACCCTTCCATGGAAATAGGAGTTTTCCTTAATCCTGCTGACAAACAAACAAACGGAACCAGGAAACATGACCTTTTTGGCGTAGGTAAAACATATTAACTGAATGATTTTGATACTGTTAATATCAAAAGTACTACATGTTTCAATAAAATACTGTATATACTGTAAATGTTACGCTCTTTGCTGTAGAGGTTTTGCTATTGGAACTTGTCCAAATGCTTCCAGAATATGTTGCTGTAGTTGGGACTACAAAATATGATTCAAATCTATCATAATTGACAGACATTTTTGAGAAGAAAGCTCCTTGTTAAAACTTAATGTGTTTGCATTAGGCACCTATTGGGTGTGACTGTTTGAAAGTGGTGTTTGAACTGTAACCGTATGAAACTGAAGTGATTCTCTGTGCAGTGTTTGGTATCACTTAAACATAAAAATAAATCTACTCTGCTTCTTTCCTGTCTCTGATTAGGATATGAAGAAGTGATGTTTATTCATACCCAATACAGCCATCTAAGTGAGATTGTGTCGGGAGCACAGGAGCCACCACAGAGTCACCAAGAGAAAGTAAAAAGGTTGGCTGCAATTTGCCTGTTGTCTTCTCTTATGTTCTTTATTTTAGATCTCATCTTTAAGGATGTTTTTTTCAAATGCCCTTGTTGTTAATAATAGGTTGAAGCAAACTAAATACAAAAATCAAATCAAAAAGTTAACTTGTGTGCTCTGGTTTCAACCAAATAAGATGTGCTTGCGCTTTTATTCAAATATTCTTTTAAGAGTAGGGATCAGTTGATACCTGTAGTTTGGATTTAAGTTTATTTTGTGTATTAATGCCTTTTTATATTGTAAGAGGTGGTAACCATTGTCTGCCTTCCCAGAATTTTCTCAGGTCACCTGGCTTCTGTTGTCATATCAGCCACCGTCCGTGATGCCTCCAAGGCTCAAAGCATCCCCGTGGCCGTCAAGTACACCCTTTCTTCATCACACGTGGTATGGTCCATCCAAGGGGGTGTCACACAGTCATTAAGGCTAATATATCAAGCATATACTGTATATACTTGAACTAATCTGAATATCTGACTAATCTGAGTGATAGAAATATGAGGTTTAGGAATGCTAATCTGGCTTTGCAATGTTGGACCACAAAGGGCAGAATTCTGCTTTGAAACTGAAATTCATGATGATAGCAAACATGTTGTAAAAAGAAACCATTCTTTTCAAATAGGTGCTTATAGTTAACGTATTGCCCTTTGATTAACTCACCAAATGCGATATGTCACAACACAAGAATTTTCATCCCCCAGCAAACAGCACATGTTTTTTGTTTTTTTTATCCATGTCACTTTTGACTGGTTAGAGTCCAAGGTAATATATTACAAGAGAAAGAAAACAGGTGTAAACATGTGTTTCTGCTTCTAGGTGGAGTATTTACAGCGAGTTACTCCTGTGTGTGCCTTTTGGAATTTCAGCTTAATGTAAGTTGAACAACAACACAGTCACATAAACAGCCCTGATAAAGGAATGTGTTATTGCAATAGCGATGGAGGCTGTCGGGAATATAATATATATATATATATAAATATAGTATATATAATATATATAATATATAATATATATATATATATATATATAATATATAATATATATATATATATATAATATATATATAAATATTATATATAATATATTATATATATAATATATATATAAATATATATATAATATATATATATATATATAAATATTATATATTTATAGTCAAAAGTTTGGACACACCTTCTCATTCATTCATTGAATGCGAAAGTGTGTCCAAACTTTTGACTGGTACTGTGTATATATATATATATATATATATATATATATATATATATATATATATATATATATATATATTCATATATATATATATATATATACATATATATATATATATATTCATATATTCCAAATGAGATATCCTTAAGATAGGAAATCCTTTATGTATATCTAATTCTTCATGTTTAATACGAAGTGTCTCTGCTCTCTGAAGCAAATTGATGAGGTTGTGTCTGTGCTTGTGTATTGTGCTGTATAGACATAATCATACCAGTAGCTGGTCCAGTGATGGTTGCAGAGTGACCTTTGCCGGCTCTGGTGTCACTTCCTGTCTATGTAACCACACCACCAACTTTGCAGTGCTGATGAATTACCTGGAGTCGAAGGTAACTCGCGGCATGTTTTGTGATGCAGTGAGTTAAATCCCAAATGCTGAAAAAGATGTTGCACGATGGAAAATGTTCAAAGTTTGACAGTCAGACCTCAAATTGAAAATGTGGTTAAGGTTATAAGTGGTGTGAACTTTTATGTTATATTGGTACTATGTGATAGTTGCTTTTTCCTTCTTCGAAGAAGTTATTTACATCTAAATCTAAATTCTTGTTGTCATCTTTTGACCTCTAAAAATGTGGATAGGATTTGTAGTACACATCGTTAACCAGCAGGTGTCATTCCTAGTGTGCATATCCTTTTTGAAAAATGCATTGGTAGAACTGTTTTCTATCCAAAGTACATAAAAGGTAGTAAAGCTTCAGAAATTGTAATTTTTTTCCATATAGCCATTACACAAATTAAGTGGTGAAGTAGGAATTCAATGTCTTTGAGACGGCATCAGATGGATCTAACCTGTGATCGTTTGACAACCTTCTCCTCCCTCTCTCCCTCACTACTGCCTATCCCTTCTGGCACAGTGGAGTCCTGAGGAGCAGCTTATTTTGACCAAGCTGACGTTCATCGGCTCTGGTGCGTCTCTGTGTGCATTGGTGGTGACCTTGATGCTGTTCACTGTGCTAGAGTGAGTGATTTTCCTGTCTCGCTTACCTACGATGCCAACACATCTGCTTTATTTCTGTCGGTTTGAGCCAATTCACACAACTCAGCCTCTCTGACCCTTATTTGTGTTTCTAAATACATTTAGCATGTATGCAAGTTCAATTTCTAATTATTGAAAAGCAAGAGTTGAATTACAATCTATTAACAATTATAGTTTTGATACTAATAACTTAGAAATTGTGTCAATATTCAAAGAATTGTATTCTTCTCAGGGAAAAAGAAGCTCTCAAAATCAATGAAACAAATATTTGTAATAAACAACAATGTGACACATTGTGGAATCTAGATTAGATAGAGTCCGTTCAAGGTGAGGGCTTCCCATTGACCAATTTGTTTATTTAATCTGGAAATTTGACTCTGAAGTTGATCCGCCAATCTAATGGCCTCGATACACTTTTTAAATAATAGAAAAATTTGTAAATGCACACTATTTTGTTCGTATGGATTAACAGATAAACTACTTATGGAGTTCATCGTATTTCTTCAATTTAGCTGAAATGAACACTGTTGTCTTTCAGATCTCCTCAGTGGGGTTTCATGTGACGCTCTTGGCTATACACTTAAAAGAGATAGAGAAGAGAGATTATTGACATTGTATTGCTTGTGCTCTGGTCCTAAGGCTGCTATGAGTATTGACTAGTTGACTAATCCAGTAATTACTGTGGTCTACATGTGAGTCCACTCAGAAGGTTTATGGCGGCGTTCTGCAGCCGTTAATTAACATTAGGGTCACTGAGGGATTACAGTCAGCTGGAGAAGAGCTGCCCTGATAATTTATGACTGTCCTGAAATCAGGGAGTGCAGCCATGCGTTTCACACACATGCTGCTGGATGATATACACGCATTTGTGTACTTAAATACACACACAAAACACACGGACATAGTAGAGGTACACATGTCCACACATGCGTAATCACACCATGAAATGATGGTGGTCACAATCAGTGATGTACTTATGAAATGAGGCTAAACAGGCTGAACCCATCAGGAGGCAACGAGACGCTCTTGAGTTAATTTGCCTCTCTGAACCAGATTCAGACATCCCTTTCAATTATATTACCTGAAATGAAAGTATTCAACCTAGCGATGCCATCTAGAGACAGTATATGTTGTTTGCATGTGATGGTGTGATGTATGACTATCTATCTACAAAATAAACATTTATCTATTACTAAGACTGAATTATTGTTAGCCTCAGCTTTGCTTTGAGAAATATGCTTGCTAACATGTTAATATTGTTATGCTAAGACAAGATCCGTCTTTGGAATTTAAAACTTGAAATTTTACCCCGTCTCTGTCCATAGTATCCCCAAATCTGACAGGACGTCCATCCATAAGAACCTGTTCATTGCTCTGATCTGCGCCCAGGTGATTCTGCTCTGCAGCGGCTCAGCCATTCACAACAAGGTACAAGCATCTGACTTTACTTACCAACACAAAGGATTTAATGTAGTTATACCATGGGGCGGACTGAGGATTTTCACAATAAAATGCGTAATATAAATCAAGATTTTAAAAATGTTTCTTAATATAACTTTCTCAATACCCATTGTTTCACTATCCATGCCATTAACCCACAGCCCTGTGATTTAATAGCTTCCTTAATGAGACTTGAAATCCAAATCCATTCTGGGGGATCATAGTAAAACAAATGCTCTGGCATTGGATGTTACATAAGTGGCCACTAATGTTGTATCCATCAGCTAGAAGACATGGTTCTGTCTCTCAGTAGTCACCCAATGGCCTGTAGTTGGTTTGACCCCTGGTCCTTTGACCCCAGGTCATGTCAGGGTGGGCTTTACCCCTGGGGGCAAGTGGCTGATTGTTGGAAATTCATCAAGTGGTTTCATTATGTGTGTATGTATATATATATATATATATATATATATATATATATATATATATATAATTATAGACCAATTAATTGGTCTGAAGGCCTTCAATGTTTTGCGAAGAATGCTTCAATAGGATAAGTTGTTGATGCATGACATATTTGGTAGTTGCAGAGATTCCTACCCTTACACTAACCCTAATTGTTCTATTTCTTTAACGGTCCATCAACATGTTTAGTTATTTAACCTCTGACACTTTGTCTGTGTATGTATGTTTCAGAACAGAAGCCACTCCTATATTTTATTGACAATTGAAAAGTGAAATGCTTCACATCCACTGTTCTATAAATTGTTCTTGTAGAAGTTGAATATTGTAGTGTCAGATGAGTCATTTGCAACATCCGGTGTCTGCTGCAAGTCCCCAAATAATATTGTTAATAGTTTTAATTTTCCAAAATATAGGTCTTGTGAAAAATGAACCTTTTTATATGTGTAGATCCTAGATGCATATTTCTGAAGAATATACAGTCGGTCAGCTAAACCTCCTTTTGATTCCCACAACCATCCATGTGCTGTGCACATTTGGATTGGATTTTAGCAGGGAGAACATTTTCCACACAAAACTGACCCTTGCAAATTAAAGTCCAGAGTAATGTGCAATAAATCAATTCTCCTTCATATGCACCACCGAAAAGGGCACTAAGGTTGGTTTGTGACATGGAAATTGACATTTATAATGGCGAGTATGTGATCAGAATCCTAATCGGAATGCTTGAAATGTGAAATGTAGCGTTTATCTGTCTGCATGTCTGTGTTTAGGTGGCGTGCACACTTGTGGCGGCACTGCTCCATCTCTTCTTCATGGCAGCATTTAGCTGGATGCTGGTGGAGGGTCTGCTGCTCTGGAGCAAGGTGGTCGCAGTCAACCTAAGCGAGGAGCGTCACATGAAGTACTACTATCTCATCGGCTGGGGTACAACGGCTTAACATATCCAAATCACTCTCTTCCCTCGTGCAGTGTGTGTCCAGGATTTTGTAAAGGATATTTTAAAATCATGAATGTAAGAGTTAAATTGCCCATTTGATTTTTATTTAATTTTGTTTTTAGACATAAATCTGATGATGTAAATTTATTTTATTTACCATATTTGAAGGAAATATAAGATAATACTTTTCTGAAACTATAATAGATTTTTGCCTGATGTTTCTGACTACTTTGCATCACAATGGTCTTTTAATTTGGCTCCACGTTCCCCTCCCTCCTGCATTTTGCTCCTATCCCTTCCTCTTTTATTCCTCTCCTTTAAGCTCCTCTTCCTCTCTCTCCCTCTGTTTTTATTATATTCCCCTCCTTCCCTCCAGGTCTGCCGGTGCTGATAGTCACCATCACGCTTGCATCAGCCTCAGGCAAATACTCGGCCGACGGCTACTGTTGGCTCAGTGTCCAGAATGGCGTTATCTGGGGCTTTGCTGGGCCCGTCATCTTCATCATCATGGTCAGCAAATTAAATCCTAATCATACCATGTAGTCTATTGCTAAAATGCTTAAAATACAAAATACAAGGCTCATTCAGTGTACTTGTGATTCTTGCCTGTAGTACATAAAACAGGAAACAATGTTTCCTTTTGATATTGCATACCATTTTTTTTTTTTTTTTAAAGTCGTCGTTTGGTACACGTGTGTCTATTTATTTCCCATAATCTCAAACCCATAGTTATGTCAACATGCATGTCTCTCCTCCTTATGTTTCTCTGCTCATCTCTCTGTCACTTTGCCTCCTCTCATTTCTGTATCCCTCATTTGCTTTTCAGGTGAATATCTTGGTACTGACCAGGGTGGTGGTTATCACCATCTCCACAGCCAAGAGAAGGTCCATCATGTTGGCCATGGGCACCAGTCCTGTGGAACAAGCCTATGAGCAAATCAGGTACAAACCACAAGGAGGCGCAATTTGTCCGCTTTTTTTTTTTCTTTTTTAAAGACTATTCACCCGGCCACAGGCCTTGGAGCAGAAAAGCTGTAGTCAATGGCCGTCAAATAAAAAGCAGCTGGAAGATTTTATATTGGATTTGTCATTTTAAAAAAGCGGGCCTCATTTATCACACCATATACAGTAGGAATACAGTTTTGAATGGATTGCATTGCTTTTCATATAAAAAAAAGCTTCACAAACTTGAAATGTTTTAAATATATCGGATCTCAGTGTTCTTGTATCTCTGTGTTGACAGAATACAGAAATGATTCAGATATGAGTTTTCTGATGTTTTAAATTTTACAGCTCGTTTTGAACTGTCTTTTTCATTTAGTTCCAATGTTTTGACTCAGTATTATTTCTGAAACTTTGCATCAACAGTTTATTAATTATAGGGTTTTATCCTTATACTGAATTGCTTGTAAGGATAGGACAGTAGCAGTTGTAGTGGTGTTATCACAATCAGAATCAGAATTTTGTTTATTGCCAAGCAAATTTGCTTTGGTGTGTAATGGTGCAAACATAAACACAGTAGGAGGAATTTAAAATAAGAGCAAATACAGAATTTTAACACTTTAAATATTATTATATTATTAATTAGTATTAATATTAGTATTAATTAATTAATATTATTGAAATTATTATAGGGATTGTGAATTTTAGGGGGAATCTCCGAGAATGGGTTGAAGATGTATAATATAAATGAAATATCATCTCTCAGCAGCTGCAGTTTGGAAATTAGCAGCACTTTTACTTTCTTCAAGAATTGATCAAACCCTAATTCAAATATTAATATTATAAAATGATCTCTAAAATATATATATTTTAATACTTGTATGAAAGATTTTCTTATAGCTTGCAATGGTGGATTGCAATATATAAATAAAAAAATATTATTATTATTTAATTATCTAAAACTTGTTGCTGCCAAGGGTTGAATGATATTGAAAAAAAAACAATAAGCAAACTGCAATATTTTTGTTTTGCAATAAACAATTAAATGACATTTTTTTTGTATTTAACTTATATTACTCATCAGAGTGAAACTCTGCGGGTGATCCAGTAGATTTCCCCCAGCAGGCTTATATATGATCCTATCAGTTAAAATGATGTTAAAGTGTATATGTTTTTTCACTACCTCAGCACACTCACTCACAGTAGGTGCTTTATGAAAGTTCTCAAAGCAGGCCTTGAACCATTTGGCACCCCTGGGTGGCAGCCGTCTCGGAAACTTAAACACATTCCTCCGCTGAATAAACTAGGGCTTGCCGCCCGCCATGTCACACACACACACACACACACACACACACGAACACACACACAGCTGGTGCGGTTTGGCGGTCACCTGAGCGGGAAGATAATTCCACTCTAAACAGAATTAAGGCGGATTTAAGGTGGGAAGTTGTCACCCCATGAGCCTTTCCAGCGGCACGGTGTTGTATATGGAACAACCAGTCTGCCAAAGCCGCTCAGTTTTGTCCAAAAAGAACTAAAAAGTTGAGAAACCCGAAATTGAGCTCAGGACGATCAGGGAGGAAGTACAAATTGTATGGAATACTTCAATTAATTGTATCTGGTGTGGTGTAGGTTCAGCTCGGTCAGTCAGTCAACCAGTTCAGACTTCTAATGGTGTTTGCTTAATAATAATTGTGTGTTTGCAGATATCTATGTATATATGCTAACATTCCTGTGCTTTGATTTGTGTGTGTGTGTGTGTGTGTGTGTGTGTGTGTGTGTGTGTGTGTGTGTGTGTTTGTGTTTGTGAGCACAGGGCTGCAGTGAAAGCAGTGTTGGTGTTGCTGCCAATCCTCGGATTGACATGGCTGTGTGGTGTCTTGGTGCCTTTCTCCATTGTCATGGCTTACATCTTCATCTTCCTCAACTCCCTGCAGGTACACACACACACACACACACACACACACACACACACACACACACACACACACACACACACACACACACACACACACACACACACTGCCAGAGTGAAGAGAAAGAATAATACTGGTCATATGAAGGCAAAATAGCTTGTCAAATGTAGACACCAATAGAATAATATGTGATCCAAATGTTAACGTAAGGGTTACCTCAATACTAAAATTCATTATACGCATGATGATTTTAGCAACACTATGGATTTATTTTAATACAAGGACTAATAGTAAGGCAAACTAGAAAAACAGGAGTAAATAGGCTTTGTTTTTTTACAAACATGAATATACTTCTGATTGCTGTTGCCGTCACAAATGACTGACTGGGCTTTTGAAATACCTGAATCCAAGCATGCGTCACTCTCTCTCAGAGGTAGACACTATTGGTAACAGATATACAACTTGAGTTTTGCAAGTCAGCCATCTGTTGTTATAAAGTAGAACAAATGTAAGACTAAATAATGCCACGGTTAAAAACTTATGAGCAACTTCAAATAAACTTCAACAGTTTATAGACCTTAAACAGTTTTTTTTCCGTCAATGAGAAACAGAAAGGTTTTCCATTATACATTGTAATTCTTCCCTTCTCTCGTGGTGAGGCTACACAGACTGTCAAGGTTTTTATTTGTCAGTGACAAGGCTGAGGCAGAAAGGAGAAAAAAAAGCCTTGGTCTGGCTTGTGTTAAGCAGGTGCTTCATTTTAACAAGGAAAGTTGATTTGTATTGCTTGTTTGATTATTTCCGCTTTATATATTCAGAGGTCAGCATTATTGTTGTTGTTTGTGGCTTATCAGCGTTGATTTTCTGCTTTTAGTGCTTAAATTTAGCAGGTCGTTTGGTGAAATATTTTGAGAAAGGAATACTTTTTTTATAGGCACTGTATAAATACAGTATACATATAAAAAATGATAACAAATTCTTCCACGAGTAGTATACCTGTAGACATCACAGCTCCATTTGAAAATGGCCCCAATGTGAAATATTGGTTTTCACATGAAACACAGAAATACCCTTTGTAGCCTATTTTTCCCACTGCTCTGCAGTGATGAAAGAGAAGTAGAGGATGAAATCATGTAATTCTCTGACTGCGGCAGGCAGCCCCACATTACCCAGCTTCCCCAGCAGGTCCGCTGCTGCGATTTGTAGTCGTCTTTTAATCAGCTGTATCTTTAATTGAGCTGTATATTTAAAGAGGAAATCAATAGAGGTTTTTACTGCAGTCTGATCATTAAGGCCCCTCGGTTGCCATAAATAGTTTCTGTTTCCCCCTCATATCTAATTAGATTTTTTTCATGTCGACAGTAATTAATACTGAAGGTTTTTCTGGGCTTTTATTATACGGCTCCACTGCTTCACATGGTAAAACGTCATATGGATTTCTATTCTGTTTCATGCGTCTGCCTGTGTTCATTCAGCTGTCCACCTGTCAGCATTGGTCTTTCTGCCAATTAGTTTGACTCTCTTGGTTAAATTGTAACAGTGCAAAACAGCCGTGTTGATTAATCATTATCTTCTCCTATGCAGTTCGTCAAATCACTTGTCGTAATCCTGGCATTACACATATTGCAAATACAAGTTAGAAAGATGGTGATGCCCGTGCAACTCTGGTCTCCTTTTAAGATTTGGTCCTCAAACATCTCTTTGCGACACGACATTAACGACCCAATTTTAAGAAAATACCAACACCGTACCCTGTGCTACCTCTTTTTTATGTTGTTGCATAGCGTATTCCATTCTTTGGTCATGCATGCTGCACAGAACTAATAAAAAAAATAGCCCCAGATCATTTGACATGTGTTTTGTGTGTGTGTTGACTGGGTAGCTGCAGGAGGCTTCTGGTAGTAACCAGCTGCTCTGGCATAACAGAGTTACATAGCGTGTCTTTAATAAGCCTCAACAGGTCAGGACACAACAGAAACCCTACCAGGCACCAAGCTGCTCCAGTGACACACTGTGTTGACCCCACTGATCTCTGCTCTGCATGGGGTGTAGCGACACTTGTAGTGGCAGTCCTAAAGATCCTTTGTGTTTTGGGAGAATTTGCATACACCTAGAGCTAAAGTACTTATTGCTGTGCCGTGGCTGTGTTTCCGTTCACTAATTGAAATAGTGACAGTAACATTCTCCCTGGGTTTGATCTAGCTATGACATTTCAGATCAAAATCATATCGTGGCAGACTCTGTGATATCAGTAAATATCGTATTATTATACAAAGAATCGATATAATATCGTATTGTTATGAAACTTGATATTTACAACCCCTAGAAATTCATGGTCCCCAGATGATGAGACCGCCATGAGATTGACATTTGTGGTTAAAAGTGAAATATCTTCTTTGATGGATTGCTACAGGTAGTCCAGCAGGTCCAACTTTTGAATTCAGTGAAATATCTCAACATCTAGAGTGAAATATCTGGAATACTATGGGATGGATTGCTGTGAAATTTGGTCCAGAGATGCATGTCCTCTCACAAGAATCCTTCTGAATATGGTGATCTCCTGTCTTTTCTCCCAGTGTCACAATGAGGTTGACGTTTATGAAATGTCTCACCAGCTATTGGATAGATTGCAGTGGAATTGAATACAGACATTCATTATCCGGTCCCATCAGTCTCAGCTGTGCTTTTTAGGTAGTGCTAGCATGCTAACACGTTAAACTGAGATGATAAACATTACAACTAAAGCATTATTGTACCCGCAATATTATTTTGAGCATGTTAGCAAGTGCTGTTAATGATCCAATACATTAATTAGAACCTGCATTACAATAGAAGACCGTCTTCAATGCCATTGATCCCTTTGGGGGAGGGAGAGCACAGCTGAACAAAGTCCCACCATAATGGCTACTCATAAAGATGATGAAATGCGTGAAACCATAACAATAACGCATGCAAAACCTGAACTGGTAGGCAGGAGATAAAAAAATAAAGAAATAAAATAAAAAGGCTCAAGTTTTTTAGGAAATCGTTTTTTGTTTGCAGCTGTTGTATTTTCAATGGGGCCGGGCAAAGCAACATAAAGCTTAAGCGGCAAGCCTTTACTGTTAAATCAATAAAACAGATAATGTTGACAAGCCTTTTTCATTGCACTCCCTCATGCCCTCCCTACTCCTCCTCTCCCCCCTCCATCCTGACAACACTGTCTGAAGTGTCTCTGCTGTTGCTGTTATTTCTCTCAATAGAGACCTGAGCAGGCCGTTTTGATAAAATCCACTATGGACCTGGCATATATGCATGTCTTCTGCACTGACCTCAACAACAAACAAGCATTTTATTTGCGTCTATAGTTCATGCAATAACATTAAAAAGACGGGAAATAATTATTTCTCCAACATCCATGCATCTTTGAAATTAGTGGGTTACGCAGTAATACAGTAATGTCACGTTACACTTCAACCAAGATCATCAAAAACACACAACTGTGCATGCAGTTTGCGTCGGACAGCATGAACGAGGTGCATACAAAGTTTTGCGTAGGTATGCTGTTCCTCTCGAGTCGATTCTAACTTCCTAATCTGAGCCAGTAGTTTTTATGAACATCTTCACCATAAATACAGGCATGCCTCATCTGCTTCCTTATCAAGCTAGAGATAAATAGTGTGTGTGTTTGTGTGTGTGTGTGTGTGTGTGTGTGTGTGTGTGTGTGTGTGTGTGTGTGTGTGTGTGTGTGAGTGTGTGTGTGTGTGTGTGAGTGTGTGTGTGTGTGTGTGTGTGTGTGTGTGTGTGTGTGAGTGCGTGCGTGAGAGAAGAGGGACAGGGGGCTCTTTGGGTAGCCCATAAATCGCTCCACTCTTTGTCATCCAATCTCTGGGCAATGTCATTCAAAACCCCCGCACTATCCATTACCTGGGTATAATAGGCTCCTGGCCATGCAGTGTCCATCTTATTATTAGCCCATAACTTTAAACTATCAATAACTTTGAGCTGCAGAGAGAGGCGGTGGGGGGAAAGAGAAAGGAGGAGGGGGAGAAAACAAAGTAGGAGAGGTGAAGGAAGTTAGGGAGTCGGAAAGAAAATGTTAGGGTAACGATCGTCCTCCGCAAGTTGTTGAGAGTGCAAGTGAGTCCCCGCGCTTTGTTTTGGTAACTTTGCAGGCAAGTTATTTGTCAAGAATGTATCCATTTATTTCTGTTATATCAGTTTGCCGCCTGTGGAGGGCAACCCTGTGCCTTGTCATGACAGTGTGGAAATATAATGAAATCAATGAGAGAATTTATCCGAGCCGCTTCCTTCATATCGCATTAAAGTATTTTATATCACAGGAACTGATGACAATATTGTTTTCCTATTTTTTATGAAATGAACAGACTGGCGATTGGTAATGACATTTTACAGGCATTCAGTAAAGCTTTAGAAGTGACATTTATCATTTCACTCAGGGTTAAATCTGGCTTTTTAAAACAGAATATGTGTATGAAGAATGCAGTAATTGTATATTACTTTATCAGTAATTCAGAATTTCAAAAGAAAATGGTACACGGTGTTGACCTGACATCACTTTCTGATCTCACCAGCTTGAAGTGGTTACACTATTTTAATAAGCATGTTTTGAAATAACAGCTCTCTTTCAGGTTTACATAGGACCTTTAAAAAAATAAAATTGTCAATAATTTTAATTATTTTACACTCCATCTGAAAGTTTCTTCTTTAAAATGTACAAATAGATTTTTTATTTGCATTACATTTTGTTCCATATTGCGTTCTTTTCATTTCCACGAGGGTATCTGTACTCACAAATTGAAAGTGGGGATTTAAATAATGCACCGATTCACATCAGACCATCCAAAGCCAGATTAGGCACCCAGTAAAGCAAAGAAAGATTGACTGGAGAAATGGTAAAGCCTTTCACCTGAGGCATAGTTTTAATGCAACGTAAGGCTTCAAAATGAATATTATTTCCATTAAAACAAATGCAGAGCCCCCCTTCTTCCATAAACACACACTCACACACTTGGCTAGTGGAGCAAGACATGAGAGAGTGTCCAAGATATAGATATAATCAATACAGTGTTGCTCTGCTTATTGATTTGTGTCATATGGGAGATTTGTTGTGTGAGTAAGCAATGCTTTTACAGCATCAGAAGTGATTGTTTGAGAAGAGGGGATTTTTCTTTTTTGTCGGTCCTGTATCTCAGTTTCTACAAAATGGTATTGGTACTACTAGAGTCAGTGGTTCTTATCCCAGTAAAAAGCTTTTTAGTGCACAAAGCATGGCATTATCACTGCCAGATAAAAAAAAATCAAATTGATGAACTGCAAGGATTTTACTAGCCTTTTATTACATATTATATAATGGCAGGCAGTAATGCCAACAACCTCTGATATCACTGACCACTGCGGGAGATAAAATGTAATCTTTAAACATTTAGTTTATCATGACATTTTATTTGGGTGGGGTGAAAATGTGATATTGTTAAGTGGACTTGTATTATGATGATCAATCATGTTGACTAATAATCAGGCACAAAAAATGTAAGAAAATGTGTCGCTGAAGTTTTTGTTTTACATGCAAGACGTTATTTCTGATGTGCTGGGTCACCCTGCTTTAAAAAGCTGATTTGGTAACTTGAGGAATTGTTATGTCCACTTGCTCTTTCAGAGGCTTTTCTACAATATAGAAATTGGGGGGAAACTGTCTGTTTTGGCATGCAACTAATCAGCGCCAGACGGTGTCAGCCCTCCACGTCCAGCACATATTTCATTTTATTCCTGCTTCTCTTCTAATTATAGGATTCATTCAATATATTCTCATTAAATATATATATATATATATATATATTAAAGCAAATTTTACCGATGGCCAGGAGCATGTACACATCCTTGTTGTGGTTTGCAGTGATTTGTAAGCCATGAAATAGCTACAAACTAAAATTAAATCATCTGAAAAATACTAAATGAGCTAGTTTTTTTAAAACATTTTTGCTCTATGCTTTTGCTTATACTTCCCTTATGTTGCGTCAGTGTATTACAGACTACAGCCCAGTAATATACTTGAAATTAGACCACTCTCAGATCCATCTCAGGGACAGAGGTGGTCTGCACATTGGATTTTATAAATGTTTTAAACAGCAAGGGCTTTGTCAGGCCTGGGTAAAAGAAAAGTGGCTTATTATATTCATATATACAAATGGAAGCTTATGATTGGGTTAGATGATCACGTTACACAACAACGGCAATAACACCAAATTATCAACCGGTTCATAACAAAGTTACAGTACTTGTCCTAAAGAAAACCGGTCCCCTATAAAAGACATATTTAGTATAAGTGAAAGAACAAGTGTTTAGGTTTCACACAATTTTCTCTGATTGCTGCCTGAAAAGTACATTTTGTGGGTGCTTACTTATGTTGAATATAGATAAACAATTGCTAATGACATGCCTCCATTTGTACATGTGTGAGAACAAGTCAGTGATCTGTACGTGAATGCTCTTTGTTTAAATGATTTTGTTTCTCAGGCTTTGTGAACAGAGTACAAATAAAACATCTGTGAATGAGGCCTGAAGATTGTTACAGGGAGCTCCTATTTAGGTATTTAGGCCTTAACAGGTAGGAGGCAAGAGTGAAAACTTTCCTTTATACTGTAAGTGGGAGAAAGTGTTCCCTTAATATTACCTTGAGTCAACCTGCAGTTTTTGAGGCTCTTGTAAAAGCCGAAGTAAAGCCATCTCCATCCTTGTTGTTGATCTAGAAAAAAACTAGATGAATCACATGTAAGTGGATCCGTATTGGGGTCTCTGTTTTGCCTAACACTGTCGCTTATTAATCAGGTGTGATTTGCTGTTGTTGCTGTCTCGTAACAGTGTGGTACCTGCGTCCTAACAAGCAGGTGCATCGAAAATATTCCACCGACAAATTATAATTTCAACCTTTATTTGATCTCTAAGCCCATACTGTCCAATATAGAATGAGAGAGCATTCACTGTTAAATGGGCCAGGTAAGTAAAATAACTAGCAGAAAATAAACCAGTGGATGAAAAGAGGTTTTGGCCGGTTTGTGTTGAGCATAAGCCAAAAGTCTTCAAGGGTTGATGGTGGGGTTTGTGCATCTGTGTCTGTGTGTGATCCTGTACTTCCAATCTTATAAAGACCATCTTGAATTAATGTAACGCCCTCATAAGTGTGTGTGTGTGTGTGTGTGTGTGTGTGTGTGTGTGTGTGTGTGTGTGAGTGTGAGAGTAACCACTTGTCACCACTACCCACAACCCCCTACAGACCAAGGAGTTAGAAGTTATTTTAATTTCTCATTTGGCAGAAGAAACAAAAACAACAGAACTTGGATCCAGTTTCGCAGTCAGTCATCTCCAGTCCACTCCTCTGGACATGCACAACCGCTCCATTCAAAGCCAAATTTTTCCTTCCCCGCTTCCCCCTCCCTATTACGTTTTTCCTGCTATACCCGTTTTTTTGAAGATTGATAATAATACCTCTGTAAATAAGATGCAGTGGATGATATTTTTCCAATACGTTGTGTTTTAAAAAAAAATTTAATTTACAAGGATTCCCCCACAATGTGATTGCTGACATGGTGGAAAAGCCAATGAAACCTCATTTAGACCATCACGGACCAGAAAACTCCCCACTGGAACACAGAGCAATGTTATTTATAAATCCCCTTTTTTCTTTTGAATGAATTATTTTAGGGTACGCAGCTGCTTCAAAAAAGGTGAGCCAACACAAAGGCAGGAGGAATATGGTTACTACCAGTAAACAAGAGATGTAAACAACAAATATCATGAAACAATGAAATGAAAGAAAGACAAATGCAAAAGAAATCACATTGTTTGCAGGTTTTAAAGTTGATAGCTAATATTAAAATCATCAAATTAAATTTTTGTGAAAATTGGATTTCATGAATTTTGGATTAAACATATTCCAAAACAATTCTCAGACGTGTAAGGAATATAATGTATATCATTTTAATGTGAAAATCCACTAGGATTTTATACACTGGATTATAGTAAGTGAAGTTACCACACAAGGAGTATTCTATGTTATGTAATAATTATATAAGGAGGTTATTTTTCATATATATTTCTTTATATCAGTGCAGCCTCAGCTGCAACACAGTCCTTGTCGCCTACTCACACACTGTCCATGTATACATACACAGCCGGGGACACGTGCAGGAGCGTACACACGCACACATGGCCAACCTCTCACCGCACAGATTAAGGAGGGAAATGTTTTTCATTTTAGATTGTTTGAAAAAGCAGGAACCGTATTCCCTTGACGTTCTCTTTCAGAGTCGGCTGTATCTCGCGTCACGCAATTTAAAACAACGGCCATCTCTCCCAGTGGAGTAGAGTTTACTGGTTGTGCTGGGACAGTAAGCAATTCTGGAGAATATGTTATTGTTTGAGGGATATCTTTATGAAAAGCAAAGACGCATTTGTGCTGTTTTCTGAGGCTGCTCCTCTTCCAAATTGATTAAAAGGACATACATTTTCAAATTAATACATTTAAATAGTCTATTTATATACTAGATACATACTCTTATGTTTTATATACTTACACAGCATAAACACTAATAATTACTTTTAAAAAATTAATTAAAAATTGAAAAATACAACACAAACAAACCTTAGAATTAATCTACACATATTCTATTTCACATTAATATTATCCTTTAATTACACACCAAATGCTTATATATTTTATGTATTTTAAAATACATAAATATATAATATAATTAAATAAAATGATCGGCAACAATGCTTCAAGACAAAAATATTTAAAGAAGTGTTTGGAATTAGAAAGAAAAACGAAAACTGCGCAAGGGGTGATGAAAACTTTTAAGTTAATGTAGTCATAGGTAAAAACATGGAGATTTATTTATAAATCCATATTTTAATTAGTGTTATAATTATGAGGTGGGGTTGAAAAACAAACAAATAAATGCACGACATGATTGTTTGCATTACCATTGCCTGGGAAAATAACTTTCCCTTTGAAAAAGAGTCCACTGTTTGCGTTGCATTCTCAATTAACAGCCGCGGCATTAAAACAATATTCAAACAGGATACCAAGGTCAGCACTGACTCCCACCACGCTTCTCTGAGATGGCACTTATAATGAGGATGTAGCACAGCTTTTTTAAGTAGAGTATTTATAGTGTGTTTTGTCTCAACTTGTACTTATTTTTTCCCTTTTGTCTCTTTTCATCTTTTGCCATATTCGTAAATTTCTTTGGTTTGTTTTTTAAATGTTTGAACAGCATGAACATTAGAGCTCTGTTGCACCTTTCACAATGCTGTATGTACACCTACTTGAAGGGAGGATTTCTTACACATAGAGGCTTAATTCAAGATATTAGCATCAAGGTTTTTGTAGGGGAAAAGCCCTTTTAAAAATGGTTACCTAAGTACCCTTGAAACTAACTGAAAAGGAGTCAGTGAAAGAAGCTGTTAAAAAAAAATATCAACCTATATTTTCTTTTACTGTAAATATTAAGTCTGGAAGTGAAGAGAAGGACAAGCAAAAATGAGCAAGGAGCGGCTGTAATTCAGACGAAGAAGGACTGATTTTTTTGGGGGGGGGGAGATGAAATACTATCGGAGAGATCAGTTTAAAAAAAAAAAAAAAACTAGCCTCTGAAAATAAAGCGGTGAGAATAATAGGCTTCCTGTCAAAAGAGGCGAGAAAATTCCTGTCATTGCTCACGCCGGCACCTCTAAGACCTCTCCTTGTGTTAAACCCGCTGGCATTTATTTGCCTTAGAATTACCTGCCAGCTCAATTTAGTAATAGCCTGTGTCATAAGAAAGCAAACCATCCCCTTTGCCCCTGCCCTACCATACCTTTATATCTGCACTTCTGTGTGTGTGTGTGTGTGTGTGTGTGTGTGTGTGTGTGTGCGTGTGTGTAATTTTCTCACTTATTGCACTTTTGTGTTTGTGTTTTCATCGGTGCATTTAGCGAGGCGTGTGTGTTTCTATGATTTTATGTTTGTGTGTGTGTGTGTGTGTGTGTGTGCGTATATGCATGTCAACAGGCGTGTTATCCCATCAGCTGACTTCAAACTTCATGACCTCACCTCTCCACATCCCCTCCTCCCCGTCGTCCAAACCACACAGGAACAACCACGACAACCCGAAATTACCCATGTCGAAACAATGACCGTTCTATTTATAAGTTCACCGCCTTGCCTTTTGTATTGGCTGACACCACTTCACATGTGCCCACACACACACACACACACACACACACACACACACACACACACACACACACACACACACACACACACACACAAACTCACATGCACACGCACACATATCAGTCATGGCTGGTGGTGACTAGGTTAGGGATAGCCCTGGTTTCCCTTACCCTGCCACGTTGCAGCAGATCTGTAGATTTGCCCGGCTTTGATGTATACTTTGTGGGTAATTAGTGAGAACTGGGTCAGCACAGGGCAAGAAAGCAAAACCCTGTTGTTCTTCTCGTGGGTGGATGGCAGGGAGGTGGTTGGATGGGGTGGAGGAGGAGGGACGATGGTGTCGGGAGGTTAAAAGGCTGTCAAATATCAGTTCAAGTTTACATGTGAGACGTTTTCTTTTTGCTGCATTAAGGTTAAAGCAAATAATTGCTGCTGTCTCTCTTCACTTTATAAATGATTTCAACATGGGATTGTGTTCTGCAGCTTTTTATCACGTTAGATTAATAATTAGTTAATTGTCTTAAAAACTGGTTTATCAAATGAGATAGGCAGTGTAGTTTAACTAAACACATGCTTGCCATGAGCCATTCTAAGACAAATAGAAGCGGCTGAATTGATCCCCATTAAGTGAAGGTCTACTGTTCTCAAATGCCAAATTACTCAGTGTTTATGGTTTTCATATTCAAATCTACCACAGTTCAAAATTAAATTAATATCATCGTTATAATTATATATTACTCGATTGTTTATAACGAATATACTCGAGACAAATTATACTATATACTGATACTATTTATTAAATTAATTTGAAAACTTCATTAAAACTTAATAAGAACTTTATTTAGGCTTGATGAGCTGGCCTGTTGGAGCAGTTGTCTCTCTACAATAATGATGTATTTCTTGACTGATAAAAGAAAAGTGGGATATAATTCTTACTGTACATATAGAAATGTATAATGTCTCCAACAATCTTATTTAGTCACTATGATTCGGACCTGCGTAAAACACAGCTGGCAAAACAAGTGAGATAATGTTGCTGTATAAGAGATTTACATTTGTTTTCTTTTTACTTTTATTCCCATTGATGAATGAAATGGTGGAACCTAGGAGAGGTTAATATGTGAAATATTATCCATTATCCAGACAGCTGTCAATAGCATAAATTAAGCCTATAGAATAGTCACAATATTAATTCCTGATTGACCGAGTTTGACAAATGATGATGATGTGTACAGTATATCACGACCAAACTCAATCATGATGGGTTGAGTGGTAATTTCTGAAACACACACACACACACACACACACACGTACACACACACGTACACACATGTCATCTATTGGAAAATGCCGTTTGTAATTTTACCAGTCAAAATCCATTTAAACTTCACATGGGCCCCTTAAACACGTTGATTTACGACACTAGCGTTGACTATAATCAAGACAACCACCTGTAAACATGGGCAGATCATTAGGAGACCCTTTAGCACAATGTAAATCCCACGCAGGGATGATTTATTGGCAGTGTGTGGAGGTGTCGGAGGAGCAGGGCGGCTACCTGTGTATTTTACTGCCATTACAGCATTGTGTGAAAGTAAACAAAACAGTGGCGATGGGAGCTGGAGAACAACAGCTCTGGCAGCAGGACACTGATTGGGATGTTGATGTTGATCGTCCCTAACTGGCCTCTTGCCCTTCCTGCTGTGGCCCCTGGCTTGTCCCCGACAGATACCTTAGGTCATTTCCCATGCGCGTCAACGCACACAGATATACACTCTTCCCTGTGAGTGTTTACAGACACATGCTGATTCCTATTAATCTGCTTCTTGTCGGGACAGGGTGGAGGGAGGGTCCTGTGGGTTTGTGTTGGACTGGGAAGCAGCTGAAGGTGGGTAAAACATTCACACACAACCTGAAAGCCCCCTCTGACAGATTGCACCAGGCCTGGACTTCTTTTTACACTGAGCAGATGTGGTCTCCCACTTGTTTTCCTTAGTAATTATCCCTCATTAAGTGAAAGCATGTGCCAATCAAACTGCTTGGAGAGTGAGAGCAGGGCCTGGGCCAGGGCAGAGAGAGCGAGAGAGGGAGGGAGGGAGGTGGAGAGACCTATAGCCTCATCTCCACAGCTTTTGAAAGCAAAGTGTCATTTCAGAGTCATTACTAGATTAAAGGCAAGCCTTGCCGTGGCGCGAGAGCTGCAACACTAGCATTATTATGGCTCATTTGACTCTTTAGTGGTTACCAATTTGATGATTATCACATTTAACACTTGCCATGTTCAATTATAGCTTAATGCCATGGAGACTTTTCAATCTTAAAATGTTTTTCTGCCGTCATTATCTCCATTACCATCAAGGCATTTATTTGATGTTAAATGTGAACATGTCATCAGTATTACACTTAGTTGATATTGAATAGGGCCTTTTTCGTTTGTAAATATATTTATATATGTATCTATACTTACTTCCTGTAATGTGAAAGCGTTGCTATTTTTGTCTTAGTAAAAAAACAACTGTTAAGTCTTAACACAGGTTTTGGTTTATCGGTCCATTTATCATTTTATTAGTTTTGGTTTGGTTGTTTTAACATCGATTTTTTTATTTTATTTTTTTTATTCAAATGCAGCCACTCTCCAGAATCTCACCAAAGATCATTGCACATTAAAAATTTGCGAAAAATAAAAAGGGCTACAATGTGAGTGACTTAAAAACATTGGACTTCTTTGACAGGTGGCACCGCGATGCTCGTCATTCTGTTTCTGTTTGATTGTTCTGATTGGTGGAAGGAAATTCTTTGTTAAAACACGAGTCAAATGAAGTTGATAAAGTGATAGTACCTTGACTCATTTTGTGCCCTCTAGTGGGCACACAAAGCCTAATGCAGCTTTAAATCCGCCACAACTTCCCTAATACATTCCCTATCTCATATATATATATATATAAATATGATCTTAATTATGAATTGTGATTGGAAACATGGGGAAAGGGAACCTCAATTCCTGAAAACCTTTTTATGCAAACTGTCAGACGTGAGTAAAAACCTTAGAGTTACTGATTTTAAATTCCCTGATAGAAAATGATGGATGGAATAGATTTGATTTTTTCATGTGTCCCACCATGCATTTCAGACAGTGACAAAAACACAAGTGATCCTCAAAACAAAAGGGGGGCGCTGGAGGAAAGAGACAAGTCTCCTCCAAAAAAGAAAAGAGAAAAAGCAAAAAAGAAACGAAGATATATGAAGTCTTCATGTCGATGAACTACCATTCATTTTCACTTTGAAGTCCTGCGAACCGTAGTGAAGTGTGATTGCATGTGACAGTTGCAGAGTCTGCCGGTTTATCATGATGGATACACCCTGCCACCATGGTGGTGCTGTAGCACACATGTACGCACATGCACACGCTCATGTACGCACGCACAGATACAAAGACACACAGAAGTGGGTATATGTACACCAACACAGACATTGAACCACACATACGACCTGAATCTTACACTTTCAAACTCGCATGCAAAGAAAAGTTCATTTCAGGCGCTCGTTCAAATTGTACGTTTTCGTAAGTTTCAGGACATTTTTCTTTCTGTTCTGTCGTTTACATTTCAGTTTAAAAGTTTTCTATATTATTTTCATTTCATTTCATTTTAGGAAGCTTATTGATTTACTTACATTTAGATTTTTTTGTTTTGTTTTGAAGGTAGAACGTGTTTTGGGGGGTAATTTTGACTTGAAAAGCTACAAGACAGAAACAGATGCTCCTGCATTGTGAGTATATTAAGCGATAAAAGGGGTTAATCGTTCTGCCTTCAGTTATCTATTAACATTTCAATGACAGGTTTACTGAATATAAAAAATGATTACCACTCACATTTAGAAATCATTTTTGATTAAAGTGCATCATAACTTAATAGCTATATCCTAACATTTACAAGATTACAGATACAGCACACTAATGTATCACGAGACTCACCCATTCACATTCACACCACTAAATAAGCAAAATATACTTTCTGTATCTTTCTCTCGCTCTCTCTCTCTCTCTCTCTCTCTCTCTCTCTCTCTCTCTCTCTCTCTCTCTCTCTCTCTCTCTCTCTCTCACATCTTCATGGACACACATCACACACACACTTCTTGATCTTGACACATGCCATTAACCTCAGCTCGACTCACCTCAGCTGGGAAACAAGAGAGCATCCGATAATGGTAGCTGGAGCAATCTTTTTCCTGTTTTGTACCCAAAAGCAACTTGTTCAGACTTTGCATATTGCATCCATTTGTCATTGTTAGTCAAGGGCACTGCAACACAGTCTTGTCAGCGGTGCAATTTTAGGTGTTCTGTTCAAACGTTACTGTGCATGCGTATACGGTGTGTGTTTGTGTGTGCACATGTATCTGTCAGGTAATTTTGAATTTGTTTTTCATGGCTACGAATGTATGCATATGAATAACTGGACACACTGGCTCAAAAACAATAAACCAAGGGTAAGCATCCCATTGTTCCCCGAGCAAAGCTTACACTCTTTATGCAAAAGACATCGTGCCACCTATTTGTCTCCACAGGTTAGGAACATTTGCATTGCAACATTTGAAGCTGAGGCTCTGTTGGCATATACTGTAGGTAGCATAGGGACACATTTCTTACCATCACACAAATCTGAATTTGATTCCTTGAAACTGTACCTTTGTCTAGATTGTGCATTCTTAATAATGTAAGTGTTTGCAGGTAGGAAGCCAGTGAAGCCAATGGTTTCTTGCGGGGGGGATAGTATGCTTCCCACTGCAGCTCCTCACTGCCACGTGAAAAAGCACGGTTAGCAACACCATAAGTCACAAAGACAGCACATTTCTGTCTACAGCCTCCCGTCATAGCGTCAGTGGCCGGCTAGCAGCTGTCTGTTATTATTCAGAACTCCCCTTAAACTCCCAAATGAATAACCTCACATCAAAAGCGTCATCAACTTCATCTGAGTTATCCTTGTCCCTCGATCCTCTCCCTCTCTTTCATGCTGTTTTGAAGCTACATTGGTTATTTGTTTACCCTTTGCTGGCTACCTGCCATGTGCATGCCGCTGTGTGCAAAAATATACAAATGAAAGTTGTCATAAATTATGTCATTTGTGCACACTGATGATCAATTTAGCGTGAACATTGCCTATTGCATATTATGAAAACATGATCTCAAGCATTTTAAATGGTCATTTGTAATTGGGAAAAGTTCGACTTGTCCACCTTGCTTGCTTGGGATGACGTCATTGTAACCAGTTGACCGGATTGATTCTTGTTTAACATGGCTTAGGTTAATTATGGATTTTGTATGCTGCAAATATACAGCATGGTGTAAGTGTGTATCAGGCTAGAAGTGTTTCTGGATCAATTTATATTAAGACATCTGAATTTTGTATTGTATTGTATAAATATCTGTGTGTATATACACTGACTATATATGTACCAGGGGTCACTAACAGGCGGGCCGCGGTCCGAGTCTGGACCCAGACGCCGACCTATCCGGACCCGGACCATCAATAATTTTCTATTTTAACCGGCGCAGCTTTTCTCGTTTTTACGGCACTGGTTTAGCGGTTCAGGAAACTCACAGACCAATTACATGCGAGTTAAGCCATCTCACGTGATGCTACTCAGCCAATCAAATCTGTGCATTCCAGGTGGCAAACATTGCGACTCTGAATACAGACAGATGAGAGGCGAGTGACAGACAGAAAGACGAGTTAGCGATACAGGAAGAGAAGACGGAGAAAGGGAGAGAAACACAGACGAAGAGACGAGTGAGCGGCAGACAGGGAGAGAACAATAACTACTCATGGCGCTCTCCAAGAAGAGAGAAGTCAACAGAGCTTTCAACCCAGAATGGACTCATTCATGTTTATCCTTCCCACTGGGAGCACAAAACCAGCATCTCATATGTACACAAATAAGCACTCAGAACTCAATGTGATTTGGATTTGTGACAAAATAAAGCAAACATGCCACCTGTCAGCATCATCAGCCACAGAGAACAGTTTAACCCAGGATGAGCTAGCCTGGGTTAAACTGTTCAATTGTTAAGATGTGTTGAGACTGATTTATTCTAACATTGGTTGAGAGTTAAATCACAATGTGAAACAGTTAAAGAAAAAGGGAAACTCAAGCTGCTGCTACACTTTATTTTATTTTTCTAAGATTAAGCACTTTAATTTAAGATGCACAATTTTTCAAAAGCTATTTTATTTATTTTCTTAATTTTATTTTTAAATGCAGCCCGAGAAGACCATTATACATATCTACAGTATTATATATATATCTGTATAGTTCAATGTTAGGTGACAATAAATATTGTCTAAATGTTTTAAATTGTACTTTGTTTATTAGATTTGACAGTCAGATGTTTATTACGTGCAGACATTGATACTAGGCTGCTTCAATATATCTCACACTAATTCATAACGCACGTTAGACATGATGATGCTCCGGACCTTTGCTCGCGGAAATTTTCTCTTAACTGGACCTCTTAGAATTTTAGTTGAATACCCCTGATCTATACAGTACATGTGTGTGCATGCATGTGCGTCTCCATGTGTACACTTCCTAGCAACTAAACTCTGTCCTCAGCTGCTGCTTCTCAGGGATTTTTCTCTTCCACCATTTTCTTCCTGTCTTGTCAGTGGAAAACTACGCAATTAGAAAACACCCTCGGAGATTGACAGTGGGATCACATACAATTTGACAAGGGGGCGCCACAGAAAGGCCCGTTGGATACATAAGTATTTTTAATTAAACAGCGTGCTAACCCCTAACCAGTTCAAAGACTCCTGCTTTGACCCATGTGTTAAAAGTTTGTATCAGTTTTCCATGGCTGTGTTTTGCTTGGCGCCTAAGACACGCAATCCTAAATTGTCTTGTTTAAAAGCTAGTTTGTTTACAGTTCACTCTCTTTCTCGTGCTCTCTTTACCACCCTCCCATTACATTACCACATGTGTGCAGTGTGATCAGGTTCAGGGCGTAGTTACCCTCTCCCAACAGGCCCGGTTTGTGTAAACGCTTCAGAATTGAGTAAATTTTAAAGAAAAAAAAGAGTTTCAAAAAATCGTGTGTATTAGCAAATGGAAAGATCGGCTACACAAGTCAACCCCTTCATTCCCCCGTCATTCTGGTTTATTTAAACGTTAAAACAAGTAAAATGAAGTGCTCATCTGTTACTTGGGCGCTTCATCAATAACATTTGTCCGTCTGATGTAAAATCGATATGACATACACTGACACAATGCCAGAGCAATGGCAAATGTGCCATCATTTGTCATCGACTGGCAATAAAGATATGTCAGAATTGATTTTAGCCCATTTTTCCCCCTCTCTGTCTCTATCTCTCTCTCTTTCTCCCCTCTCTCTGCCCTGCTCTTTTGCAGTAGCGCTAATAGAAAAAAATAAATGAATGTTATTATGACTGAGACATGGTCAGCCTTGCCAAACTCAATTAATATTGGAGCAAGGGGCTGTAATGATTTGAGGGCCTGTGTGTTATGTTTTCATTGAAATGCCCTGCTAGAGTTAAAAAAAGAAAAGAAGAGGGATAGATGGATGGATGTTTGAGTGGGTGTGTTCTCTGGGGAGAAAGGTTTTGTTTTGGCCAACGCTCGATATAGATGTTTTTAACAGACTTACAAACTATTCCTTGTTTTATTTCTTCTTTTTATACTTTTTCCTCTTAATTCCATTTCAGGGTTAGCTGCCAGAGTGTTTTGTGCTCCTCCATGAAATTTTTTTAAACCTTGGATTGATAGAGTTTATGGATCCTTAAATCATGTTCAAACCGGAGGGGAAATGCCCAGTAAGTTGTGTTTGTATGTTCGTCGTCAGGTGGCGTGGCTCTTTTCTTTTTTCTTTTTTTTTTGGGATGTTTTATTTTAATTGAAGATTTTGAAGTAATTGATTTTTTATTGTATTGTGCTATTATGTTCAGTGACATACTGCACTGGTGGCCAGTTTCATTCAACCCTTGGTCAAACTGACATCACTGATAGAAATTCTCTTTAAATATGTTTGATTTATTTTAAAAGCATTAGATGATATATTAGTATTTTTTCATATTAAATAACTTGATACATTTAATTTAAACCTCAACAATAAAATCAAAAACAAGATGAACGTCAGATTAATAAAATGTCAATTGCAATGCAAATACTGTAAACAGCACCAAGAGTGAGCCTTACAAATCATTACCTGTGTGCATTGTGTACAACTTATGCTTTTATGGACATTTCTGGCGATGCTTTTTTTCCCCCTTGTTCATGCACTTTCTGTACAGTTTCATCATGTGGTATACCTACAGTATATGCGTGTGTGTGTTACTCTCTGTGTCCACTGTGTGTATGTTTGTGTGTCAGATTTGCCATCGCGGTTTGTTGCCGCTGGGTTGTGTGTACCCAAGTTGCGCCGGTGGTAGCGAGCAACATCTGTTTCGGGGTTGTTGTTCCTCTTGGCTGCTTTTCAATTGGATTTCCTCAAGCAGGGCCAAAAGCTGTCACCTCTGCCAGGCTCTGTTAGCAATCACTGCCGGCCCCTATATTAAGTAGGTGGTTCAGGGCTAAGCTAATAACTCTCCCTCCTCTCCTGAGCCATCACACACCAGTACTGGTGTTGCTGCCGGCCTCATTGTGTGCCTGTTTGTGTGTGTGTGAGTGTGTGTGTGTGTGTGTGTGTGTGTGTGTGTGTGTGTGTGTGTGTGTGTGTGTGTGTGTGTGTGAACACTCGGTTTTCCCCTTTAGCTATACACCCTGTGGAGGCAGGCTTACTTGGGGGTCCCCTCCTCAATGTGACAGCCCAACTGACTGACTGGATGTGTGTGTGTGTGTGTGTGTGTGTGTGTGTGTGTGTGTGTGTGTGTGTGTGTGGGAAAGAAACAGGGAGAGTCCTAATAGCTCTTCTCCAAGAATGACTGATCCGCTTTTCCTAATAATGTACAACAGGACGGAAACAGGAAGAAAACTTTGACCCCATCCCCACCCTCATACACAAACTATATTCTGTAATGCATCGTTGTGAAGCGAACCGAATAAAGACTTTAATGATACAGGATGGACACTAGGGCCTGTGCATTGTTTTGCATTTTAAACTTTTGAAGTATTAGGAATCAAATTAGACATATATTAAAGATTAAGTTGCAGTTTGACTATAGAAACGAGGATTTATAGCATTCCTTGTTGCACAAATAATGAACACAGCATTTTTCGCATGGGTTAATTATACAGTCATTTATAATGTATAATATACAATATATCCGTGTAAAAAGACCACAGCTGCACTTATCCATTATTATGCATGTTCATATTTACTTGAACAGCATTTTTACTTGAATGTTTATTTGGTCAATCATGACTTCAATGATGTTCATGATGTCATCTGGACTTTTTTTCAAACCTGTTGACAGAATAAAAAGTTGCATTGAATTTTTCTCAGTTTGGTTTGTATTTAGTTTTTCCACCGAAAACATCAAACTGTCTTGACTCCCGCTTGAGTTGAGCAAAGCTTCGCTGGGTGTTACAAAGCTTTTATTGGGAGGTGTTTACCTCATCAAACTGACAGAGTGACAGGCTGCCCCTCCACCAGCCTGTCTGTCTGCCTTCATGTCTTATTGCCAGCTTCTCTGGCCAGCTGGAGCAGTTACACAGAGCTGGATTTGAACTGAGGACCTGCAAAGTATCAACTCCCTGTTTCACAGCTTTGACAGACACTTTGATTTGACATGCCATGAGCAGTTAAAGTGAAAGTTATGTATACATGTTAATTAAACTGTTTATGCGTGGAGGGGTCAGAGACATTAGCAAGCCCAAGCGCAGAAGTGTGAATTTCTTTCCCCCCCCCCCCCCCCCGCCCACCATCACAGCGTTTTAACCTCTTCTGTCTCTCATTTCCGTAATGATTACCAGGTGTGAGGGGAGAATTTTTCCTCCCCTTTTTTTTTGCCAAGTGGGGATGCAGATAGCTCTATTTGTGAAAAGTGTCTCTGTGTGTTTGAATTTAGGTTGGGATATTTGACGTTGGGTTCAACTTGTTCAAATAGCTCTCATTTTTTGGCATTGGGGGACACTGAAGCCTGGAATTCTCTAAAAGGATATGGAGGTTGCGGTCTTCAGCCACTTATGAGAAAGCTGTCGGCCCAATTGAAAGATTGTATTTGTGAAAAGTATATCTATTTAGATTTTTGATGTAGAGTTAGACAAGTATAAAATCATTTTTGACATTGAGCAATGGCACTGACGTTCTCCCAAAAACTGTGTGGAACATGTGGTTTACAAAAACTCTCACGAAAGTAACGAAACACAGCTATGTAATTTATGAAAGGGTTTATTTAGACATGGAATGCTCAGATGGAGTGAAACTCTTTACTTTATGCCATACCAGTAAAGGAACGATTCTTCAAAACATGTTTTTTAGTTTTAGTGCTTGCCCTAGAGCAGGGGTGTCAAACTTATTTTAATTCATGGGCCACATAAAGCACAATTTGATCTCAAGTGGGCCGGACCAATAAAATCATAGCATAATAATCTATAAATAATGACGACTCCAAAAAAAAAAAATGTTCAAATTTATTGAACTATCTTTTTACAAAACATTCTAAACCTGAAATTTCTTAAGAAAAAAAGGTGCAATTTCAACAATATTGTGCCTCAGTTTATCATTTACACATGTGCATTACAACTTACTGATCACAGCGTATCTACAAAGGCACAACACATTTTGCCAGAGGTATCTGGAACAGTATTTTACTTTATGATCAAAACAACACATTTTTACACTTTGCAAAGTCATCCCGCGGGCCGGACTGGACCCTCTGGCGGGCCGGTTTTGGCCCCCGGGCCGCATGTTTGACACCCCTGCCCTAGAGCAACTTAATTTACGACATGATAAACTTGCCTAAGTTTCTTTGCCGTTGTATGTTTGTAAATGTGGAATTTATTTCCCCCTAACAGTCGATGTAAAGCTTGAGGTTTACCATGCCTGTCTTTTTGAAAGTTTACACCTATTTACTTTAAATCATATAGATGTTTTTTTTTAATGGCTAAACCGAATCCTAATGAGGATGAGGCCAAAGTCACACAGCTATGGGGACATGGAAAGTAAACTTTGAGCAGTAACCGTAGAGGTGGCTGGTCACAAAACACTGAAGGCCTGTAAATAATGTAACTAGAGACTTGTTTTGAGATCCATATTTGGAAATAAATGCATTTCTGGCAAAAGCACCATGGATACATTACCGAACAGGCCAACGTGTACCAAACATAAGGGCCCAAGGGATGAGTGGTCCCCAAAGCCAGAATCCCTGGTTTAAGTGGTTTTATTAACATTCCTTGTTGGAGAGTCTAAAGGCTCAGTCAACTTTAGAAAATAACCTCCAGTTACCCTTCCTGCACTACTGGATTGCCATTGAAGATATGTTATTGGATGTGACCATACATGGGTACAAGCCCGACATAAGTGTAATGTTTATTTTGATAAATGGAACTGATGAAATGATTATATTGCATTTTAGTCATTAGAGTGACTAATATAGATTATTTGGCAAACCAAGGGATCAGTTTTTACATGATTATATTAAACACTTGTCTCTGAGTCTGAGTAAAAGTTACCACAGGAAGTAGCCACCTGCGGCCATTACGGCAAACTGTATTGGCTAACTGGAGGCTGGCACAGCTGGCCCCTACGTACATGTACAGCATATCGTTTTGCACAAGGAAAGACGCCAGGTTGAAATAAACTGGAATCATCCTCAAACATTTATTGTACTTGCCTTAAACCCCCCCCCCCCCCCCCCCCCCCCCCCAAATAAAAAAATGCACAAAAGTCATTATACCTCTTAATATTTTATACCTCATGTTAACTTTTTGTTTCCCCCTCATACAAAAAGGAGCGCTAACCTGACAGGAGCAATATATTCAAAGAAAAAAAGAGAAAGCTGCCCTGCCAGTCGCTCTCTCCTTGCCAAGACACTGCCCTCCCTCCTTAATCATAGTTTTCATATCTTTACATTGAAAATTTGTTTCCCAAGGACAATATCATAAACTTGCTGGATTCTGAGATTTTTACCTGCCAGCGCTGCGATCCCTAACTTTACACATTTAGGAGGTTGGTGTAGAGGAAATAGGGGTGCGGAAAGGTAAGGGAGGGGGGTATATACAGAGGCTCCGTTCACTGACAATGTGTTGTCCTTTGTAACACAGCAAGAAAGGTGGAGTGAATAACACTGTTGATGTGCATTTCATTGGTACTGCAGTAGAGCGTCAGTGGGAGCACGTACAATATAAAGCAGGGCAGGTGAGCTCCCCAAATTAAATGAATGAATTGATTAAATAATTAATTAAATTAATTTCTGATGATTGTTATACTAATAAGAAGATGGGACATTTTTTACATAGAGCCACTATATTGTGTTCACTGTCAATATAAGGGCTATACTGTATATGTGCTGTGGAAGCTTGGGGCTGATGAATGGGCTTTTGTTAGGATCGATCAATGCACAGCAGAGCTTGTTGTGCAGGTTTGTGTGCTTCATATTCAAAAGTGAAGTTAGCCCTGACACTTTCTCTGCCAGAGCATATTGCTGTCACCTTATTTCTCTCTCTTTATCACATGTGACTATAGTTATACTGTATGAGGAGACCCCATGTGATTAAACTATGTATTAACCACTGACATTTGCTGAAATTAGTTTAACACACAGTTTTCCAGCAATACTTGTACACAATGTTTGCAGAACCTTCATTATAGCAGGGTTATTGAATTCATGTTTGTATAAATAGAAGACGGTAGAATAAGTTATGTACACACACCTGATAAAAAAAAAATATATATATATATATACATATTCTGGATTTTGTTATTTTTATATATTCTATTTTTTTGGCAGATTAAAATGGCGTTTGGTGTTTTGTAGGTATTACGAAAAACACATTTAATTTTGTTGTACGTGAAGTGTGCTTAAAAATAAGTTCTAACTTTACATCAGTGGTTAGAAATAGATACTATATGCTGCTCATTCATTATATGTTGGTTTGGTGTATTCTGACAAGTACTTCCATCAACAGCCTTGTTTTCTGTGGAAAGTATCCTTCAGATAAACACTGAACTCCTTCAGACTCATTTACTTGGTCTCCTTATAACATTATATGAGTAACTATATGAAAGGCCTCCAATCAGTTCTGCTATCTGGCAACCTAATAGTACATGAGCTGTCAATCTAAATAGACAGGATATAAGAACCTCGCTATTAACTTTTGACATTTGAGGAAAGTAAGCCTTTTAATTCAGGTTTTGCGATTTCACATATACAGCATTGAAACTATTAAATAGACACATTTACAACACTGAGATAAAGCTTTTATTAGTACCTACTAGTAGTGGTTGGTGGATCGCCCAAAACATTTAATGCACTCAGTTGATGCTTTTAGAAAAAGTGAGTTACAAGGACAGCAGAGGAAGAACATGGTAAACTTCCAAGAGAAGGTTGTAAACACTACAAACAGCCAGTAAGACAAGAGTAAGAACCACATCCCCCTGGTTTGAGTGAATTAACTCACAGTTCTTTTAAGTAAATCGATCTCTTTGATTTGTTCTCTCTGCTTTTCTCATTCAAACAAATGCTACATGTATTTTCTGTCTCGCATTGCAGCATGGTACATAACTCTGGGGTAATAATGTTTTCGGGCAAACACAGTGTTTGTTGGCTTTAACTTTTTAAACATACAATTGTTCACTAATTAGCTGGATGCTCATTAATTTATGCTCCCCTGTTTGATGTACAGTATAGCAATACTTTGAAAGCAACTGCATTCATTCTTTGCATAAATTTGTAGCATTTGCCGCTGAGTTCAAAAGAAACAAGACTGGGTTTAGAAAAGCACACATGCATTTAAATAATGCGCCCCATTTCTGTCTCTGTTTGTTTTTAGTGGGAATATTAATGAATTAACATTTTAAACAATCCATCATTATTGTTGTGCTGCCACTTATTTTTAACTCAATTATATTTTAATAGATCATTTTTCCTAATGTGCACAGTATGTTCTCCCCACTTTGTTCACTACACAACAAAAGATTAATTACACATAAGAGGAATGATCAAAAACATGATAATCAAATTGCAACAATAAGTTGGAAATTGCAATTCTAATGCAATACAATAGGGTATGTGTTGCAAATGAACCACCCACTGTCTGTTATTGTATGTGTGCGCTTGTGAACATGCATGTGTTTGTGAGTATATGACAACAGCAGTATGTTACAATGCACTGTATACAATATTTGCTTGTGTTTCTTTTCTTTCTTTTTTTTATCAATATACATTATAGGTTCAAGGATAAAAAATAAATAATCCTATTTGCCTTTGCAGTGGCCTTACTCCATTGTAAAAACCTGTTTATTAATCTAAAGAATAACAATTAAACTCTATTGGTAGCACTGTATTTATCAGGATGCCTTTGTAAGACCTTGTTTGTGCTATGTAGTTGTGTGTGCCTTTTACATTCTTCAATGGATCATTTTAAAATGTACTCTAAATGTAATTATGCCAGTCAGTGGCCTGTAGCTGACTCAACAATAACATCACATTGTAACAGCAGAGGAGTCAGTTAACAGTTGGAAATTGGAACAAAGATGATAGCATGCCATTTAACAGATAATATGTCCTCTTGTCCACACAAATGAATAATACCAGCTTTGGCATTGATAGTTTTAGCAGGAGAAAAGGGCTTTTGTAACCTTTTTCAGGCAAAGCTATTTGTTACATGGTGATCGTTTTTTTATTCTTTTTTGAGCCACTGTGGCTTATGAGGAAGAGTGGACGCCCACTAATCAGACGGTCGGTAGATGGCTCCCTGGCCCCTGCAGTCTACATGTCCAAGTGTCCTTGGGCAAGATACTGAACCCTAAATTGCTCCCAATGGCTGAGCCATTGGTGTCTGAGTGTGTGTCAATGTTTATCGCTCCTGATGAGAAGGTGGCACCTTGTATGGTAGCCTCTGCCACCAGTGTATGAAAGTGTGTGTGTGAATGGCTAAGACCAAAAACGCACTATATAAATGCAATCCATTAAGCATTTATCATGGTAGTACCATCCTCTATCCCTGAATGTTGAGAACTGTGGCTTACTGAGTATAAATCAGAAGATGACTTTTGAAAGCCAGAAATGTTGCAGTACTTGTTAAACGCCTCATGGTCATATTGTACTTTATCTTAAATTAATCACATTCTGTACTGTATTAGGTTGTAACCAACATTACATGCAATTGAAAGTAAGAAGTGTAGAGATACGATCGCCGGTCTCAGCTTGGGATCCCTTGTTATGCCTGTTGTCTTCAGCATGTCAGAGACCAGCGGAATTGTCAGTTTAAAGAGGATGGATGTCCCAAAATGTCACCTGACAGCCCGACAGACAGGGCAATTCAGTCCCTGGAGGACAGGAGAGCAGCCGGTAGGAGGTGAATGGGCAGTAGCTTGGGCTAGAGGTCGTCACCGTTGCTATCGTCAGCCTGTCACTCTGAATGGGCCCCAAATCATGTTGTCAATGGTGATGCATCGAGATCTCCCTCTGGCAAAAATTGGATGCTCCAAACTTGACTTGATTGATGCGTTGACCAGGTTGTGCTTGCCTGTCCTCAGGATGTGTCCTTACCTTCGTTTAAAGATAAAGCAACACAGACACACTCTGAGCAGTGAAAGGGGAGAGATGTACTTTTCAAAATGTTTGTGTGTTAGCTAGACCTGTGGACGTATTGTTTGCTAGTCAAAGAATCTACTTTATCTATTAGCCTTGAAATTTATAGGATTTCACCTGCCTTTTCATTTTTCTCGGTACATCTTTTGTGGCACAGTTCAATCGTTGCTCTAAGAATGTTGTTTTCACTGTTTCCATTGAGCTAACAGTATTACATTATGGCTTGAAGGCGAATGCACAGCTTGTACATTCAATGGATTGGAATGAAAAATAGCTGTTTTTCTGTGACCAAAAGTGCAGCCTTTATACATCCAAGGGCATGGCATTCTTTGACCATGGGTACTAGCCGTGGAGTTTTGTGAACATGAAATATCTTCTTTTATGTGTCATTTTTTTCATTATGCTCCCTCTGTCTCTCTTTTTTGTCCGCTTTCCTCCAATGGTTTTCCTTGATGGTCTCGTCTGTCTTTGTTCGTACTGTCTTTGTTTCCTCATAATTTATGGCCACTTGTGTCTGTTGCATATTTTTATAAATGCATAAACTTTGTGTGTGTATGTACTCTGCGTTATCTGTGTGTTTATTGGTAAGCAATCGTCTATATGTGTTTCAGTGTCTAAGAACATAGAACCGAACACAGGCACTAAAGAATTTCTATTTCGATAAAGATATGTGGAACCTTGGGTTTGAGCCTTTGATGGCTCAGTGGGGGCTGGAATGAGGAGCTTGAGTATTGTAGACGAAACAAATACAAACTGAGCCTTGCGGAGGTGGCCCAATTTGGGCTCTTTCAAGTCCTGCTTCTTCTCTTGTTATTTTACACTAGCCAGGAAAGATTATGACTCAACCTAACTCGTACATGTCGCTCCACTCATTACTTTCCGTCTTTTGTGTTTTACTAGAGGATAAGAGAGAAAGCAACTGTAACAACTTTGTCCTCCTCTCTCTCTCTCTCTCTCTCTCTCTCTCTCTCTCTCTCTCTCTCTCTCTCTCTCTCTCTCTCTCTCTCTCTCTCTCTTTCTTTGTCTGTGTTTGCAGGGCCTGTTCATCTTCCTGATATATGGGGTGTACAACACAGAGGTAAGTCTGCATTGTGTCTCAAGGCTGTCGGAGTGAATGAGAGAAATGACAAGTTTCTGATGGGCTCCTTGCTTAAAAGCTGTGTGGGTGGGGTGTGACAGTACGAGTGTGTATGTGTGCGAACGTGTCTGTGGATAGGAGGAGGGATGGGAAGGAGGGGAGGGGACATCGTTTCCACGCGAGCGTCCCACTGCCCTTCATGCTTGGACTAACTTATATGCATCCGAGTCCGACCATTAAACACTGACACGCCGCAGTTCTCAGCCACTCATTCCTCACCCACATTGGCTAATATTTCACTGCCTCTTTAAGTTTTTAAACTCACGGCCCTCCATTTAGCATCCTGACAAAGCTGCTGGCCAGAGCTTCGCAGGGCCCCAAGCATTAACCAAAGTACAAAAAAACAGAAACAATATGCAACCAACAATATGCAATGAAGGAGGACATATTGTATTGAGATGCTGCTTTATTACCATTTAGATACGCCGTAGCTGTGTAGGGGTGGAGGGTTTGGTTGAGTGGCGAGACGAGAGACAGAGAGATACAATTTAATGGATGAGACGCAAGTTATGAAAATCACTCTTGGTCAAATGTGGCTCCGAGTCTATGTAAATAGGGTTAACTTTAGATTCGCATGGGTGATATTGGAGCCTTTTTAAAATACAGCACTTTTTTCTGAACTTGTGGTCGATTTCTCATGTTAAGACAATTGCCATTCCAAACTTTAAGGAGAAAGTGGAAATCTAAAAAGGAAATGCCTTGTAGCACACCATTCAAAACACAAAAAAACTTATAGAAATATCTGACAAAGCATGTTATACTATATCAGAAGTCTATTTTCAAACTAGCATTTTAGCTAAACATACATGAGTTGTCCAGAGATACATGCAATATGTAATTTTACAGCAAGAAAATATATGATTTTGTAAATACAGAATGCTAGTTAATCCAATAAACTGTCTCCTCTTTGAGTGGAATAAATCCTGCTTGACGAGTCTTTAGTCCTGATAATTACCAACATACCTCATCATTTCATTTGACTCTTGTTGCTTTGACTGAATGTCCAAGGGCATAACTGTGTTACCCATCTCAAATTCAGTAATTTTTGCAATTATTTATATCTTCACATTTCTCTTCTTCTTTTTTTTCTCTGAACCCTCACCACCTTTTCAGGGAGCTCCTTTTGTTCTCCCTTAACCTCCTCGTCTTTTGTGTCTTCAGCTTGTCTAACGTGTGACACAGAGCAACGCTGACTTCAGGTTTCACCCTCCCTGACACCCGAAAGGAAATATTTGCTTGATAGAAAAATTACAAAAAAGACTGAATGTTTTTTTTCCCTGTTTCTTTCCTATAATCAGAGCGAAAGGGAAAGGCTAATCTGAGACGGAGACAGGTTCCTGTTCTGTCAGTGAAGCTAACCTGCCTTGATGCCTAGGGAGGGTAACTCCTCCTTAGATTACATTATCATACTCATAAGTCTATAGAGTGAAGAAGAAACTTTTCAAAGATGCTGTTAGTTGGGTAGAACTCATTTTCTTTTACCTTCTTAGTGTGAAGAAACTGTACTTTGATATGCTGTGGAAAGGTGTGGAATTAACTAGTGCCTCCAATAAAATACTTCATTCATGAGGCTGGTTTTCAGGCTCAATAATTACCAATATGGCTTGCTATTACACTAAAATGCAGCGTTTTAATTACTAATTACCTTACAATAGCTTTCCATTATTCATTGCAATTAGCTTTTCCTTGGTGGTCACCTTGTAATTCTATGCTTTGATGACCTTTTATTTCCATCAGCTCCAAGGATGTCGGCAGGTGTTGTCGGGTGCGTTGCTTTCATATGGTAATCGGTTAGCGCCCATTTACATGGTGTACCATGCTTTGCATCACTGCGAAACCTTGAGTGTGCGCAAAAGCCCTTAAACGCATAACGATCATCTAAAACAATGCCCTTCCCCTCATTGTCAAATGATTAATTAAGTTGTGTCATGTAATTGCCTCAGCACGCCGGCTGCTTTTGATATCAATGAAATCCCCAGGACTTACTTTCCCCATTAAATTGTGTAAAGACGGTGTCTCTCCAACATCTGCACCGTGCGAAGGCCTTCTGCGGATCTTGTCAGAAATAATGGGAGGGTTTTGGAAACATGATGCTGGTGCTGTTGATTCTGCCCTGTCACAAGGCTCAGGCTCTCTTCATTATGTGGCCCTTCAACGTTGGAGTGTATGCAAAACATCCTCTGTATACACACGCTGTCTCTGAGACTGTGTGTGTGTGTGTGTGTGAGTTTGTGTGTGTGTGTGTGTGTGTGTGTTCAGGGTGGTGTCATAATTTATAACACGCTGCGACTTAATGAAGCCATAAGCCATAATGCATATTCACTAACGTGGTGGGCTGGGCTGGGACGGGCTGTAGTGATGAGTGCCCATCCGCTACAAATTTACAGTGAGCGCTGACAATGTTCACGTACACATGCACGTACACACACACACACACACACACACACACACACACACACACACACACACACACACACACACACACACACGCACAGAGACCTTATAAGTGCCAGAGGCTTTTCATAGAAGACTTCATCCTACTTAACTGTGCTACTACTAACACACCGAGCAATTGCTGCTGTTCTGTATGTTTTATTCATTTTGATATCTCGTTCTTGTTTACAGTAACAATAATAGGAAGATGTTTCAATTTAAAATGAATAATAATGTTATTTTTTACCTTTTTATTTATTTATTTAAAAAATACCTATTACATTGTATTAGTAATGAATGAATGCAGTATTTTAGCAGGGAAATACATTCATTCATGGCTGATGCTGTGAGACAAAATATAAAAATTCTATATTTTTTAATTGAAACTATTGAATCCTATATTTGTTATATTATTTTCTACCAAAGGTACGCCTAGTAAAAGTATGTACCAAACTATGTATTAATCTATGATTGAGTGATCAGTAAAACCGTAGCAGTACATTTTTAAAGTGATTTATTTCAAGAATTTCTTTATTATTATTTTATACAACGTTTTTCGTTTTAATTAATGCTAAGTTTTACTCAATGGACTAACGACAAACTAAATTGCTAGATTATTGTCTTGTATCCTGTAATATTAATTACACAATATTTATTATTTATTATTAGTCATTAGTTACTAGTCATAACTACTTGGATGAGTTCAATTACAAAATACAATTCTTAAAATTAAAGAAAAATTGATGACATTAAATTCACCAGTTAAAGGTCATCCAAATAATTCCTGGTCTCTCTTAGCAAAGCTCTTGCTATTAACCTCCACAGTATCTCATTTTTAAAATCTCCAAATGTGTTAATAAAAATGAAACCAAAAAAAATCAAGGAGTTTAGTAAATAAGCAGGTAAATTACAAATGAAGGTTGGAGGGTTCATTTTAAAGGTATCCTGACATTGTATGCATGTACACTGTTCTCTAAAGTCTATGAAATTCTTGTCTCGTATTGTGTGTGTTAAATGAAGGTGTGCAGTACACTGTTTCATCCGGAGTGTAAAAATGTAATCTGTTCTGCTAGGGCGGTCCCTTCTCCTCCAATAGCTCCATTTGTTGGTCCCGGCGCTCTATGCTGACAGATGATAGCTTGAAGTCGTCTCCTTAGTTTGCCAGCTCTATGTGTCACTTTCAAGTCCCATTAGCCACTGGGACATACTGGAACACCCTCTCTCACACACACACTCACACACACACACACACACACACATATGCACACACACTCACACAACAGTGCCTTTAAACTAACGCTGCAAATTAGTTATTTCCCTTCCACATTCTCTTCCCCTTTCTCCATTTTACACTTTGGGTGTTTGCAGTTGTGTGCTGTGAAATATATGTTTTTTTTTATTCATTGTAAGTGTGTTTTATTGAGAGCTGTGTCAGATACATTTAACTCTTTCTCTCCATCTCTCTCGCTTTTTCTTTCAGGTTCGGAGCACGGTCAACAGGATCAAGGAGAGGAGGAAAGCGCTTAATTTTTCAGTACGTAATCCTCTATTTTCTGCTTTTCTGTGTGCGTATGTCTTTGTGCGTGTGTCTCTGATACACACTGGTGCAAAATGTTCCTTGCCCATGAAAGCTGGCCACAAAGCAACATTGTACATCTGCTAGCCTCTCACTAGTCGACAGTCCATGTTAGATGCCCTTATACATCAAACATAGACCCTCCGTAATAGCTCTCGCCGTTCCTCACTCTGCCTATTGCAGCACCTTCATCCCAGCAATGTCAAGCTCCGTGGTGGGTTACAAGTTTCTAATCCAGGACAAGCCGTCCCCTGACATTAAAGTGTCAGGCCAGTATTTATACCTTGTTGGACGCTGCTGTTTGCCTGAGGCGGTGGGATGCTGTGTGTATGTGTGAGTTTGTGTGTGCCTTGGAGGATCATACTGTAGCCTACGCAAAGCACTTAATAACTTAATAGTCTCTACCACGCACAAACAGGCACATACTACACACACACACACACACACACACACACACACACACACACACACACACACACACACACACACACACACACACACGGACAATTATAGACCCCAGCACCTTGACAAACACCCACTCTCATCATTCCACACTCCTTTGGCCCCGCCATCTGACAAACACTCACACAAAATGCATCTTGTCCCTTATGAGTAATTACATTAACTCCACTCCTCTTTGGCCAGCATCACTTTGTCCTGCCCCTCCCACTGCACCCTGACCCACACATATGTGCCTCCCAATATTCCCCGCCCTTATACACTTCAGGTCATTGAAGAAGGAATGAAACCATTTTTGACGGCAGATTGATTTTTTAAATATCAGGGTGCCCCTACTTCCTTTTGACCCCCCACCTCAGCGATGGACACTGTAAGGAAGGGAAGAAATGAAATAAATAAATAGATAAATTAATGTGTGTGTATGTGTGTGTCTCTGTGTTGGGCGGGTCGGTTAGGGAGGCCCCTTGAGGCCCCTTGCCACCAGGTGCAGTCTGATATATTGGCTGCTCATGTTATCAGTGAGGCCCCCCCATCTACCGTCATTTTTACTGCTTCCTCTCCCCTCTGGTGGTGGCAATTTTCCAATCTTGCCGGGTTCCGCTACCAGAATGCGTTTTTTAGCCATCACTGCCGCCTGACGGTTTTTAGCTAATGCTATTTTCTGCAATAAATCCTGCTTGAAATACTGTATCTACCTGTCTTTTGGTTAGATAGGAGACATTTGGCTCTAGATGACCGCACATGCCCCTATATATCCCCTTGTTGTAAAACATAGGATTGGGTATCGTTCCTTGCCGGCTGAGGGATATAGAGGCTTTGGCGATGTTACTGCATATGGGGTCATTTGAAGACAAATGGCACTTGTCAGAGATAAAGGGGTTTATATGTTGTAATATTTGCAGCGATTGAAGGGTTAACCCAATGGGATAATTTACTGCAACTGCAATTTAGGAATTTAAAGTGGTCATCAAATTAAAACGCATCATTTGAACTTTGATTTTCCCTTTTATTCCTTTGACCACCAATATTACAAGCAGCCAATAATAAACTTCCTAAGGTCATCTGATCGGTTAGATATTTTCGCATCTGTAGGATGATCGTGTGTGTCAAGCACCAGGCTGAAACAATAAGAGTCATTAACTGTTTCTAAACAGTGCACATGACATAAGATAAAAGTATGTTTTATATAACCTAGCAACATGAAAATCATTTAAATATTGTGGGAAATATTTAACTATATATTGCTCTTGGTACAGTGATATGACACCCCTCTGACCTTGATGACCTCTCATATGAATTCCACCAAACCTAATCACATACTCCCCCCTCTTAAATTCCACACTTATGTCAACCTCTTCAGCCCTCTTCCTTGTGGTAGCCCTCTACATGGGCGTGGGTCGCACGCACATCTTTTTTAGCCTCTGGGATGGGAGGGGGAGTTATACACACACACACACACATACACACACACACACACACACACACACACACACACACACACACACACACACACACACACACACACTTTGACCAGCGTTGACTGCCTCTTTGATACCAAGTATCTCCTGACCCACCCTGACCTCCCTCTTGTACACACACAGCCAGATTGCTTTGTGAAATAAAGCTGTCAGTTGCAGGACCCAAATAAAAAACACACCCCCACCCCCCAATACTCTGTGCCCCTGACACCACTGAAATATAGATATAAATTGGACGCGGATTAGTTTTTTTGATCTTGATTCAAGTTTTGACAACATATAAGCAGGTTGGTTGGAATCAGTGTTGGTGCTTGAATAAATTAATTGAATTGGAATTTAGATTTTCCCAATTGAACAGTAGAGAGTTGATGTTTCTTTTTCTTATTTCTTTGTCCGGTCACACAGAAATAGCTGTGCACTAGCTGCATGTTGTTAGGCTGGTCTGACTAAATACTTCAAATGTCGTTTATTTATGTTGCTGGTTGGAGTGACTTACAACGATGTGTAGCAGTACATCATGTATTTGTCTCTTTCCACTCGTGTGTTTATGTGTCATTCACTGAAGTTAGACCTCCACAACACACAAAAGCAGCCATAATGGTAGGCCCCAAGTGTTGAGGCATTCCTGCCTGATAGATGTGCAGTATGAAATATAAGAAGCCCTGGAGCCTGTTGAAGCCCCCAAGTCTGTTTGAGAGCTGTGCAAACAAATGGGCTTTCTGTGATTGCCATTTATTTTGGTCTGGCTGGAAGATGCGTGCGCTTGTGTGAAACAATGAGGTCTCTGAGTTAAATTCATAGAGCAGCTGCTCAGGTTTGGTCCTGGAATTTTGGAAAAAGTATACAATAGCCCGTGATATCTATGTATGTTCATTATTATTTGTGACTGCTTAATGAGATGTATATTATTGGTAATCAGAGAAAAGCATTTATCAAAAAGGTGAAATAAATCGAATGAATCCTTCTATCTGATGATTTCTTCAGCGCACACTTTATTCTCATGTGTTCTCTTTTAATACACAGAGGTTTTTTTTATAAATTGTGTTTAATGCAAAATGTAACAAATTGGGACAGATACAGAAGATAAAGTCATAATTAATTTGTATCACTATTGATTAATTAGTAAAGAATGAATGAACTTGATGTCTTTGTTCTTATCAGTCAACAGAAAAGTTGTACAGTGACTGTGTTTTCGTTTAACAGGTACAAAACCTGACAGTGATCTCCTGCAACTGACATTGCCTTCTTATTTCTTTCAGAACTGCGCCAGTTCCCGACCATCCAGCTCAGTTACCAGCTCTCGTCCTGTCAGTTTCCCACTAGGAACTAACCCAAGCCAGGAGGAGGCCACCCCTACCTACACTTGCAGCAACACCCCCGGCCTGGGGAAGGAGGAAGAGAAGACCAGAGGTGAGTGGTTGGACCAATACCATACAACCATAAGTCATTCTCATTTTGAAGGTGCAGTGATAGTGAACACTATACAGAGCCCTAGTATTTGCTGGAATCAGATTAATCTCCTGTCTACCTCACTCTAATATTCTTTTGCTCAGATTTCTTATAATACATCCATACGTCTTAACTGTGATCAACTTAATTAAAAATAGCTTCCACTGGAATCGAGCAATCCCTACTTCTAAACTTCTGTCACTGTTTGTATTACAGTTGCAGTTGGGGCTTTGGGGTTTTATGTTTTTTACTACTATCTTTAATTCACTTTTCCCGAACAGTTATTTATTCGTAGTTGAGGATTTTAACCAGCTTTCTTTGGAACTGATTTGTCACAAGATGTTTTTGCTGATTTGATTACTCAGTTGTCCTTGCTTCTCAAAAAGCACAACCAATCCAGCGTCACTTAAAAAGAACAAGATAGGCCACCCATCATGTGCTATTTTCTTTTTAAATTAGAATGAAAGATGAAATCGGAATATGTAAGAATAATCGGCTAAGTGAACTATATTGTGGGTTGTGTACCTTTTTTTCTTCTTCTTAATGTACGTCCTCTGGAAGAGTGCAGCATCTGGTGCCTTGCTTTTTGACCATTTCAGTTTAGAAGTGGTAGTTTTGCCTGTGAAGGTTTTTCATTTTCACTGTACCTCAAATGCAGCCAAACCTTTTCACTGATTAATTCAATGGACAGTTCACGTGTAGCATGTGTGTGGGTGGGTAAGCTGCACCTAATTCATCCAAACATCTACTGCATGCTTCCCACTTGATAACTTGAGTGCCAAGGACACATTGACTACTCTCACATTTTCTGAAGTAATAATGTTTTTTATAAAGACTTATTTTTTTGTATTTATACCATTTGCACAAATTCCATCTTCGTTCTCTGCTTAAATTTTTTATATTCACTCATTTGCACTTTATTAGGTACACCTAGCTAAAGCTATTGCAGTCTTAATCAAGTTTATAATGTTGTGTTTTTTTTGGAACTCTTTTGGAGAGGTGTGGATTCAACTGAATAGTTATTTTGGAGGTTTGCGGTGTTGTAAATTGTATTGCGTTTACAAGTGTTTGTAATATTTAGTTGACCTGCATTGACATAAATGCTTGGTTAAAATATAAGAAAACTCTACAGCCTTCAAAGTTGAATGTAGTTTTAGCTACGTATATATATATATATATATATATATATATATATATATATATACGTGTATATTCCCCCACTGTTCCACTGGCGTATCTGCAAGGCATTACTGCAAGGAACTCAGAGAGTAGCAGCTGGCCTGTTGAGTGAAATCAGACATCAGAAATCTCCTGTTAAATTTGAACACTAACCAGACACCCTGGCTTCAATCTAGCTGCCTGACCCATGCTGCACTCAGCAGAGTTAAGAGTCATTTGGTTGTGGAAAAGATTGGAGACACCAGTTTCAAAGCAGGGGAAGAAAGAGGGAGAGGTCGATCCCTGGTTTCATTCTGTAATTTAAAGCTGGTCTTAGTATCACTTGCACTGTTGTCCTAGTTGAAACAGCATTTAAAGCGTTACATTTGTTTAACTAGGATTTATTTATCTGCAAAAGTGATAAAACTGAGAAATCAAAGACTGAAATAAAGGAGGAAAAACTATGCAGAGACAGACAGTGTTTATGTAATGTCCCCCCCCCCCACCCCCATTTATTATTGTATTTATTTATAATGAGATAGAAAAGTAATATATAAATTAACACACAGCTTCTTCATCTGTTAAATACTACACTGGGTCATGGTTTATGACTTGTACAATAATGATATTCACATTTCAACAGTACATGCGCCGTGTGTTATTGCTCCTTGTTGCCGCTCTGTGCACTTCTCACACTGGGATTTACAGCGTTTCCTTTGCAGGTGATTTGCATGGTCCTCTGTCTCTTTCATACAGTCAGCGTGCAGTTGTTAAATCAGTCCCTACGTCACATTTACATGACTGAACCTCCAATGAAACATGACAAATGAAAGTCGGAAGCAGAAATCATGTTTTTAGATGTAACACAATTGCAGAAATAATTGATTGTCAGGTGATATTATTCAGCCCATTTGCTACCCCTCCGATCTGCGCCGGACTCAATGCTACAACATGCAAATGCGATCGGCTCCATGTGATTGAGTGCTGGGAATGGGTTGGCGGCCGAGTGCTCATACGCTACAAACTAGATCTACTGTATGCGTATTATCACCTGGCAGGGCATACATAGGCAACAACTCTCAATTCACTGTCGCTCATCATCATTTGGAACCCAACTCACTTGACTATAATAATAATCGGATACTACACGAGAGGTCATAGCATATTTGTTTTCATACTGCGCTATTTTTTTATTTACATATTTCTTCATTAACATGTCTGAGACACCGTGAAGACGTTATACAGCAATTTCTCGGAAAGGCAAATGGATAGTTTGATTATGTTTGTTTAAATCAATCATTAACGTTGTCAAACAGTATATACAGTATATAAATATAATATTTTAGACTTTTAGCATGCAGTGCAATACATTAAAAATGTTTGCCAGTATCTATCAATTTCAATCAAAAAGCATTCAATCTAGCCAAACCATGCCAGGTACAGAATAAGTAGGCCCTTGCATTTTGGGAAGTGGTTTCTTTACAAGCACAAACAACAAACAAACAGATGGGCCCCATTTTTCCTAACAATAACTACACCATCTCCTAAGTGATAGTGGTAGCTTTCATGTGCAAGGTCAACCCCTTCTTATGTCGTTTCCATCTTTCTGTTTACTTAAGTTGGTTGGCACAAATGTCCAAGGCAGACAGTGGATTATGTTGAGGGTACATGGTGAAAAATGTGAACAAAGTAAAGCACATATTTGCTGTGAGTACAAGAGAAGGACAAGTGCATAATGAAGGAATAGGGGGAGAAGTGGGTGTGTGTGTGTGGGGGGGTTGAATTGAAAGGGGAAGGGTTGTGTGGGTGTTTGTGTATGTGCATGAGTGTTGCATTCCTGATGAGATGGCCCCACACAATGGCTGAGTTGAAGGGTCCTTTAAAGCGGGAATAATATGCTGCATCACTCGTGTTACCTTACGTCATGTTGTTGCTTTGTTAAAGCCTCCTTCTCAACAAACAAAGATGGCCAAGCGGTTCTCCTTCTTTTATGGTTCATGTTTTGAGTTCACAAGTTAATTGAGTTTTCGTGTATGGGTCTCTTCTGCTTCAAACAGTGTTTGACTGGACTGTAGGTATTGTTTTACTTCTAATGAAATGTTGGTATGTCATGTTGTTTCATGTCCAATTCGCGTCAGTATTTGATGGCACTTGTCCCTAAAGTCTTCTTAATATCATAGGGTTTCATAATGAGAGGGTGACAATCATGTTAGTGATTTTAAGCAGGACTTTATGTGCTGTGAAGTCCAAATGACCTGTTCACCAGGTGACTGTATTGAAGAAAAGATACGGTATTACACAGTCTTCGCAAGTTCATCGTCAACAAACCTGATTTTTGGTGTCATTTCCAGTTTACGTAATCCAACTTGTAGGAACCATATGTCTGCACATTGCTGACATCTGACACCCCTTCCTCTTTCCCTAACATGTGTTCCTCAGCATCCCTCGCAATTAGGGGCCTTGTAGATAAAGTAGTGTGGCGGTCTATTGCATGCATCTTCTGCAGATTACACACAGATCCTTTGCTGACACCGCCATGGGGTTGACTCCCCTTTGCCTCCCTACATCCACACACCATCACTTGTCATGCATGTTTAGTCCAATTCATTGACATGCAACAGGAACCCCTGCTCCAACAATACAAAAAAAAAAGAAGAAGAAATATTCCCTTGTGTAATGACAGCATGTTTGTAGCAATTTCATCTGGGTGCTTGCTGTTCAGTCAGTTTCTTCTAGTTCCACTTCTGTAGACCATTAGACAAAGTCAAATGTCACAATATTTTCCAATACATTACCTCAACATCACTATATATCAAGCAATAATGTTTTTAGGATGTAATATTGGTGGGGTCAAAGAAACTTCAAGGACTACATTGGTAGAGGCATATCGTTTCTACTGAGATGAGCAGTGTGAAAGGCTCACAATCACATCACTGCATTCCACCTTTAGCAGCAGGACAGTACTAGACGTATGCATTATAACACAGAACTCTGACAGCAACCCCCCCCCCCCCCTCCCCATTTGTTTAAAGCAGGGGGTCCCTGCTCCATGCTACACCAGTTTGGGGGTCCTTGGCCTGAAACATTTTGAAGACCCCTGATCTAGGTGGTGAGGAATGTATACACAAAATCTCACACATCTGCTGTGAGACGACTGCTGGTTGACCTTTCTCTTTCTCTTCTGTATGAATTTTGCTCATTGTCTAAATCTCTTATTGTGGTCGAAATGCATTATCATTTCAAATATCCGTGATTGTCAATCATGTGTACTAAAAGCATAATTGTGTGATTGAACTTTGATATCTTGCCCACAGTGTTACGTGATGATATCCTTTTACTATTTTCATGTATTCTTGTACTTTGTGCAATTTGTACAATATGTGTGTAACATCAAAAAGTGTCCTACATATAGCTGTTACAATATCACATTTTCACTTATCTTGGCAGAAAACTATCCACGATAACGTTATTGAAAATAATAATAATAACGCTATCAATTTAATTAATCTTTAGCTTTGTTTATTTGATATTTTCTCTCTTTTTTTCGCAAATGAATTGCACTCGAAATACCAGCGTTGGGAGGTGGTGGGACAATCACTGTACCATCACTGTACAACAGCGTAGCCTACACAAAGAAAGTTGGATTGTTTACACGTTATTATCAAATGAGTATTATTATGATGTTATCAATTAGTAATTTTACTGGTATATCACAACACCCTAATCGTACAGTACTGTTTCTTCTAACCAAATAATTCCTGTATTCAGACATAAATCGAGTGTTTGTGTGGTCTCAAGTCTGTTTTAAACATTGCAAGAAATGTTTGCTGTGAAGTCTGACCCCCTTTTACCGGTCAATTGAAAAACAGAAGTTACAATTACATCATGCTGGCTCAAGGTGGTCGGAGTAAGCGTTATAGTCCAAGTTTGTAAACTGCTTGTGTTTTATAATAGTTTTAGCGAGTTGTAACAGGCCACTGGTATTTGGAGACACCAAACGTACTTTAGGAAGAACAATGCTGCTGTGGGAATTGACATCACATTGATAATTACCACAGCACAGTCACAGACACTGGAGGTGAGGTGTGCTTGTGTGTCTGTGTGACAGAGAGGTATTTGGCCTCTGAGCGGCAGCTCGTGTTCAATGTCTTGCTGATGCAAAGTGATCTATACTAATTCTACATCTGCTCAAACCAAACAGGGCTTGAAAGTTCAGCCAAGTCCCAAAGAAATCACTTCCTCACAACTCCTCTTCTTCCGCACCCTCTCTGCATCCTTTTTTCATTTCGAAGTGATAGACAAATAAGTGGATATGACTTTGGGGTTTTGTGTGTGTGTGTGTGTGTGTGTGTGTGTGTGTGTGTGTGTGTGTGTGTGTGTGTGTGTGTGTGTGTGTGTGTGTGTGTGTGTGAGTGTGTGTGTGTGTGTGTGTGTGTGTGGCTTGAGATTTGGCTTGTTGGCTTGGCTGTTTAGAGGATATGTGGCCCTGAAATGGGCTCTTGTCATGTGGGCTGAAGCTTTGAGGACTTGATTGTAGCCTCAGTATAAATACCCAAACAAACAGGCAACAGTCAAAATGTGCTACGGCTTTGCCATGTATTTACATTCCTCTTCCTCTCTCCCACTTAGTTTATTTCACTCTCTCTCTCTCTCTCTCTCTCTCTCTCTCTTCCTCTTGCATCTGATTTGTTAATGTGTATTTACTTGCTAGCCTCCCTTTCTTCTTTCATCCATTCCCTTTATTCTGTCAGTTTGTAAATGTGATTTGTAATATTTGTGGTTCCCGAGTGTCATGGCTGAAAAAGGAGCAGAACTTTGTGACAGGAATTAAGATTTAAATTGTCAGTTAAAGCACCATTTCTCACTGTTCAACAATCTTAGATCATTTGAAACACTTAAACGACTGCATTGTCTGCACTCGTGCTACATCTCTGGCATTTCATATTCATCACACCCAAAGAAACAAATCCAAAGATGAAATATTGAGCCCATTTGGTTGTTCTTAAGTGGCTTTAAGCACAACTGTTTATGCATATTCGCCCAGCCGCTACAAGCATACCAGGCTTCTCAAATTTGTTTTCCGCAGCTGTTCTGCATAAAAACGCCACGCTATCACGCACAGGCGAAAGTCTGGTGGAGGGAATCTATTCATAATTCAAAGAAACAACAAGGCACAAGCTATGGCGTTGTCAGATATAACAAATTGAGGAGGAAAGGAGTTGAATTTGTATCTGCTTACAGAGGTTGACTGCATTATACATACTGCAGGTGCCGCTGAATGCGTGGTAATAGGATATATGATGGATGGCCAAGCCGCATGAGCTCCCATTCCTCTGGGTTATTCATCTATTTATCTGCTTATTTATTTATTCCTTCACCCAGAGAGACCCTCGCAAACCCAGGATTTGCCTAAGGTGCAATAGTATTTAAAAGAGGACGAGAATTGATCAGTATAGAAATGTGGCTGAGCACTGCGAGGTCTGGAAGTCCTCTGTTGAGCATGTGTCAGGTGCAGGCTACTGATGTCTGTGCTGATGTTCATTGGCGATGTTGGTGGTTTAACGGGGCCTGCAGTTGGTTTAATCATGATAGTTCTTCTTTTAAATAAACCAGAGAACAAAACCATGACTCATTTTCTCCGTAGGAGTTTCTTAAAAACCACAAATGACATTCATCCTTCACGGATATACATTGGAACATGCTTGCAAAATTGTCCAGACTAGGGATGCATGTTGATATCGTCATGAGTATCAGCAGATGAAGGTCAATATATTGCATAAAGATAAATATGGAATGTTTTACATGTAACCTAAAATCCAATATCGTGCACCCTTGTTTCTAGACATATTTTAACAGATGCTGGAGCCATGGTTTGGTAGAGTCTCTTGAAGGATTGCTTTAGTACTATATATATCCAGAGATGTAACTATAATAAACTAAAAGAGATAAACTATAACATTTCCAAAAGTTTCCAGAATTAAAAATCCACCTTGTGAAATAAAAGACATTAAATCAAACTGCTGTATTTTTTAGACGTTTGTATGATGTATTTATAGAATGTTGGATTGATAAAATTCAATTGTGGTCGTCAGCCACCCAACATGAAACCAAACCTACCGTCAGCTGACTGCCTTTCATGTTTAACCCTGTCACTGCTCCCCTATCAAGGGTGTCACATAAGGACTTGCATGTGCCCTGGTGCAGGTCACCTCCCCAGGGCCAAACTGTCTCATAGTTAACACCCCCCTCCCACCCCACGTCATCATCCCCTTCTCCAACGAAGACTACACTCTATTTGAGTAAATGTGCATTTCAATTTTGTCCATCCTTCCTTGTGTGTTCACTGCACACATAGTTTCATACACACACGCACTGCATGTGTCTTAACACAGTACTAAAGCTTTCCCCACTACCATCGTGCACCTGCCAATAGCACCTCTAAACCAATATCAGCACCTCCACCTCCTCTCCCCCCCCCCCCCCCCCCCCCAGAACATTTTTCCATCGTTCTCATCTCAACAGCCCATGGCAACGACATAGCCAGCAGCTTACGACGAAGCAAAGTGGGGAAGAGGGAGGGAGGAATGGGGTAAGGGGGGGGAGTCAGGCCGTAGATCAGGGCAGGGAGGATGGCGGCGCGACCAGGGGGTGACAGGGGAATAACATCCCTTTCTCCTCAATCGACAGGGACCATAACTCCTGCCTCTCCAGGGACAGATTGAGAAAGGCAATAGCCCAAGGGGCTGTGAAGCACGGATGCTTAGGAGAATTGAAAGTTAAAAGAAAAACGCAGTTTGCCGAGCCACTGCCACTGATTCAGCCGACAGCACCGCTCTTCGCTACTGGAATTTTCTTATTTCTTGTAATTCTTTTTTTTATTTTTAAGACGGCAGTAGAAAGGCCCAAGTGGCATACTGTCCATATAGATTATCAAACAATAAATCTCCAAGGGTTGTCGTGTAGAATCTTCTTCCCATATTCGGAGAGTTTTTCTGCACTTATTTGAAGTTGGATGGAGAATGTACACATCTTTTTTTTGTGACCTGAAGTGTTTGCAATTGGCATGCCGTAAATTGTGTTTTGGTTTGAGAGGTTGAAGAGACGAGTATTGTTTCTGTAGAGATTTACTTTCTCCTTTGACTTCATTGCCACTAGTTTACGATAAAATGTCACAATTGGCCAATAACACCCTAGTAGTATTCTGTTAGTGCATAACCACCTTTGATAGTCGGCAGGCAAACAAATAATTTGACGTTCAATTGGATAAAATGTCTGACTAAATCAAAACACGACTCTCATTTAGTAAAGTAAACTTATGTCTGACACAGTCCCACTAGAGCTGTGAAGTTGTAACTGGCTCATAAGTCTCGGTGATAAGGCCTCCAGGGGTCCTATTACCTCAAATACACCTCAAATACACAGTGCTGGTGTAATGTAATAGAGTCTTCTCTGCTTTGCTTATCCTATAAACACAAATGGAAAGAACTGGGAAAAGAAGACAGGAAATAAATATAGATTATGGTATATGGTATATATAGTGTATGTCGTGGAGTTTTAGTTTACAGTACGTGTTATGGTTTAATACTGGTATAACATGGCAAATCACACTGTTTAACTGCTATGCGCTTATAAAGTGAGTGCCGTGTCAGCAAAGGAAGCACAGCTCCTCTCTCCCTCTGTTTTATCTTGTTTGTTTCAAACTCTTTATCACTTTCCCCTCTCTTACTTTTCTAATTTCTCTCTTTCAGCTCCCTAAGAATTCCTCTCTTCTCTCAGCTTTAATCCCCTTTTCTCTTTTTTCCCTTTTCCTTTCTCTCTCTCTCTCTCTCTCTCTCTCTCTCTCTCTCTCTCTCTCTCTCTCTCTCTCTCTCTCCCGCTCTCTCCCACTCTCTCTCTCCACGCTCTCCGTCACTCACCCTACTCCTCCACAGACACATTCTTCTGTTTGGAGTGGGTGGGGAGCAGGAGGGTAGCAGCTTTTATAGCCTGATCAATTTTACAGTGGCTTATTGAATAGCTTTTAATGCCCTCCTTTACTTTCCGCTGTAACCTGCAGAGTGTCTGCCGCTCCAGGGCTGATGTGATGAGAGAGACAATAAATTTTAATACATCGTCTTTGGAAAATTACACATGTTTAATCATTGATTTTTATTGGCTCATCATAATAACATTATCCCAGTGGGTGAGGGGGGGTGGACAAAAAAGAGTGGCTCATAAAAGAAAAGAGGTTGAATTAGTTATGGCATGTTAAAGAGTGAAGTTGACTAAATTAAATGATGGCATAACCAAATTCCTTTTATACAGTGTATTGATTGCTACTGTAACGGTTATAGACATGGACAATTTGATGCAGTTACTATTTAAAGGGGGGATTTCTCTAGATATGTTTTTAGTGTGTCAGTTTGTTGAAGGAAAAAGTCTAATATTCTTTTAAATGATTTATAGACCAAATGATATTGTGTAAGGGATTTCTTATAGTATGTATGATAATACTACATCATTTCATTTATTTGAGTCATTTTCAAACATGGTGTACTCTTTAATCGTCAGATAAAATAACTTTCTGCATGTTGTTGTCATCTCCAGTGGCAAGAGGTCATTGAAATAACATTGAGTGACTACAGCAAGAAGGTGAAGTTATTTAGAAAGGTTTTATGGAAAACATTTGCTTTACATTAGCCTTTACACAACCTACTAAAATGTGTTATGTGTGTAAGTTTATGTAGTTTATTTGAATGTATAAAAATACAAATAGATGCACTTGCTATCGTGTGACACATACTTTAAGTCTAAGTGATTCTTTCTCTCCTCTTCCCTTTCTCCTTCTCTCTTTTGCTCTGTAGAACAGCAACACTTTTTTTTTTTTTTTTTTATTATCATACTTTTTCAAATGCAGTGTAATAGTATAAGTATACATAATGTAACTGAATTATAGATTAAAAAGAAATACAGCCTGATCTCTGATATGACGAAACTGCATTGTGAATTACCTTTCGAGGGAAACATGTTTTCTCTGAATTATGTTTGTTTTTGATTTATCACATACATTTTTTAATCCAAGTCCATTGAGGATGGACGTCGGGGTGGATCGCTGGGTCGAACATGCACAGGACTTCAACCCAAGAGAACGCTGTTCTTTCTGTGTCCAACCAAAAGTCAACATTCACTTATTTAAATTTGCGTCAGTAAGTTAAATAACGTAAAAAAACGTACAAATTATGTTTTATTAAACCATATCAAGTAGTTTTGTTGCTTTTTGTGTTGTTTTGACCGTAATCCAGCAGTTTAGTTGTACTGGAACGAAATTTAGTACGAGCCAAAACAAATTGATTTGATTTTGACAATTTCATTTAAATAAGAAAATGCATGTTGGATGTTTTATTGCACACTTGTACTTGTAAAATGAGGGAAAAAGATAGCTACTTTGCTCTATGTCACATCCATTGTCATTTAACCTCAACAACTAGAGTGCAAGAAAGGTGAAATTTAAAAGTGTGTGCTCCAAGATTTATCGTATGCATATAAAAAAATATCAGGATCATTAAGTCCAACTCTACTACCATCAAGCTGATGAAAGCTGGCAAACACACAGACTTAATAATGCCTGGTGTGTGTGTGTGTGTGTGTGTGTGTGTGTGTGTGTGTGTGTGTGTGTGTGTGTGTGTGTGTGTGTGTGTGTGTGTGTGTGTGTGTGTGTGTGTGTGTGTGTGTGTGTAAGGGATGTGATAAGGTAGATTGACTTCTAATATAAACGGTAGAGGTGTCTACTGACATCCGTATAGCAGTGCCCTTTGTGTCCCTGCCTGGCAACCTCATTCTTCTCATTCCTCTTCCAGTGAGAGAGCAAGTCAGTGGACCTATGCGTATATGTGTGTAAACACTCATTTCTCCATGTACATTCACGATTCCTAACAATTCAATTTAATTCAGAGGGGCTTTTGTTGGCAAGGACATTTCAAGAGCAATGTTACCAAAGCATCATAATACAATTTTTCCTAATTTTTGGACTAGACACAATAACAGTAGGGCGCCCCGGTAGCTCACCTGGTAGAGCGGGTGCCCAATGTTCTAAGTCTGAGTCATTATCGCAGCGGTCTCTGGTTTGAGTCCGACCTGCAGCCCTTAGCTGCATGTCCTCCCTTCTCTCTCAACCTTTCTACTCTATCTTCAGCTGTCACTATCTAATATAAATCAATAAATCAATATTCTATATATATATATATATATATTTTAAGTCCAAAATAACAGTAACAGTAATATATTAATTATATATATATATGTATATATATATATATATATATATATATATATATATATATATATATATATATATATATATCCTATGCATGTATGTGTTTTGTATTTTGAAAAAATTATTACGTTTATTGAAATAACTTAGAGTTGCACTTGTAAGTAAAAAGTTCTTTCATTTAATATTTTATATTGTAGGAGGAAGAAGTGCTAAGTGCTCCTATCTCTCTCTATCTTACACACACCACACGTAGAACACACACACACACACACACACACACACACACACACACACACACACACACACACACACACACACTGGGGCAGGTTAGCCCTCCTCCACAGCGGCACCTGCTCCGTTGAAGGTGAAAGAAGTGCTCACTTGAGCTCATTGAAAAGTAGATGTGACAGTAAATTTTTCAGGCCCTTGTGAGATGGGAGATCTTGTTATAGCAGTCAGGATGGGGGTCAGGGCAGTGGCTGCTTGATGATTGAGGAAAAGAGAAGTAAATTCATTCTGCTTCGGGCACTTTGTCAAGTGCCAGTAGCTTACTGTTGAGAGCCACTCACCCATCACCGTGTTACGGCCCCAGAGGTCACCTCCACCGCCATAAATCTGCCTCGCCTGCTAAACCTACTGCCTTCCCCCGACTGAGCACGAGCAGGGAGAGAGGCTGCAGCTGCTGCTGCTCATAGTCACTCAAATGAAAAAAGGCAGAGGGGAGAAAATAGATTCTCCGTTTGATGCTGCTGATGGTGTAAGAGCAGGACACTGGGTGTGCTGTGCCACAGGGGGGATGTATACGTCTGGAGTAATGGTTGTGTTTTGTGTGTGAAAGAATGGATTGCAGGGGGGGCAATTGTTGTTTGTTAAAATATAGGGGCTTGCATGTGTTTGTATATATATATTTTGTTTCTGGGAGTCTACAGGGAATTTAAAAGAAGGACTTTCAGGCTGCCAAAAATATTATGATGATTGAAATAAATTGATTATGCGCAGACATCATGGGGCATCAAAATGTAACAAGAGAGGGCTGGTGTTGCAAACTCAATGACTGAAGATAATAACCATTTATTATAGTAATTCCTGCATCACCTCACTCCTTTCTGTTCAAGATGCTCGTCAATCCACACAAACCAAAAATCCACAGAAGAGGGAAGAGAGAAAAGGTGAATAAAATAGGTATTGCAGAAGATGGAAGCAGACCAGGGAGATGAGAGAGTAACACAAAAGGAGGAAAGAGATGTGCAAATGAAATAAAGCAAATTATCATACAATAGAGGGCAGGGAAAGTCTGCATACTATCTGAGTGCTAAATGTTTTGTCACTCTACTGAACAAAGTAAGTATTAGGCAGTACAGTCAGTGTTACCTGTTGTCTCCAGTATTAGCTTGAATATTATACAGAAAGTGGTACTGTCCTGCATCATACAGCTTCATCCAAGTGAATGGCTGTTTTAAAGCAAGACAAATAAAGCCGTCTACATTTATCAATTTTGAAATATTACAATATTTTGTGTTAGCAGCAGCACTCTCAAATGTTGTACACTGCAGCTGTGCTCATTTACATAGTCCGTAAATGCACTGCTAAATTTAAAAACCTGCATGAACGCGAAAGGTTGCAGCCAAATTCAGCCTCTAAGTGTTTGTGCCCAAAAAACATGCAGTTACACATAATAAAAACATATGTTCTTGCTGTAATACACAATGAACAGTGGGCCACACTTGTGTCACCTTTTTGTTTTTTTAATGGTGTGGATTTCAGTTTGGGCTGAAGTCCACCAGCACTGGTTGATGTTAAGCCAGTCTTTTTTCTGATGAAATGTAAGATTGGTGGTTAGAGGATTTTTTTCTTTCTTAAAGTGTTTTAACACTGCCAACATACTCTCTAGACTTCATCAGAAATTGTTCCAAGATACAAAGGATGCAAAAATCTACTTTTAATACTTAATGAGGACCGAAAAAAACCCAAAATACAATCATATATCACAACTGTTGAGTCAAAAACTAATCTGTGAGCTCATGAAACATGTATAGAGAGTTCTCCCTCAAGATGTGTTTTGGGTCACTTTTGTCAGCAATATTTAGAATCCCAAAGGTTCAGTGCAATCATGTGGGTAGGACTACAGTTTTTATGCTTAGCCTCATTCTATTTCATAGGGTCACACCAAAACAGACACAAAACCATAGGGGATCCTGTTCTGTCTTTCTAAATTGATAATTGGTATATCACAAAATTATTCATATCTTTTCCCATGTGCTAACATTTTTCTAGGATGGTGGTAGAGGACTAAAGTCAGAAGAAGGAAAAGGGATCTGGTGTGGGTGTCTGTGTGTTTATATGTGCGTGTGAGTGTGTTGTTTTTTTGTACACATGCTTGTCCACATGTGTAAAGATTGCAAGTGATCACTTCTTTCTGAAGTTTGTCATCGTGCACCATAATTACACCTGCCCTAACTATGTCTCTGCATATGTATTCAACTACCTATGTGTACATGTGTGTGTGTGTGTGTGTGTGTGTATGTGCACACGCCTTTCAAGCTTGTAGTGTTTGAGCGCCAGCCTGCTTTCAATATAGCCTCTTATTAGGTGGTGATTATCCTGCCTGCATCTGGCTTCTTTCAGCCTTTGACTGGAAGTTGGAGAGGCCAGGGGCACCCTGGGAAGAAAGGAGTGAACACTTCCTGAACCCAGCTTTCACCCCCCCCACCCCTCAACTCCAGCGTACCCCTCAACCTCTCAAGGAACCTGAGACACTGATGTTTCTTCTGTAAACAATAGAACATTCTGAATTGGGCGGAGAAATGTGTCGGTGGTGCTCAGACTACGTTTGCATACAAGGATGTATGATGTATGCCCGTAAAGGTATTGCAGAAGTTACCGTCCAATTAAGTTATACCTGTTCTACAATTGATCTCATTGGGTCACGTGACTGTCCTGAATTAACCCTGGAATTAATGGTTAAACACTTGTGAACTTCTAGTTCACAACTAGCCTGCAATTGTACTGCAGAAAAGTCTTTCACAAATGTAATGCTACATTTTCTGTGTTTTGTCTGGCTAGTTAACAATTTACAGACTTGTCATTGTGTCTTCTCATGACTGTAATATGCTGTGACATTTCTATGTGTTCCCGCTGGATGAAATCCAAACACAGTAGTATTTCAGCAAGCCTCTTACACAACGCCTGCATGTGTATGGGGTCATTGCATTTACTTAGTCACAGTCAAACCACAAACTAGAGGGGAAGTGCATCAATATGCCTTTCTTCCAATGCTACATGCTGAAATCTCTCACTGAATTGAGGTTGAAAGGTCAACCCACACTTTCCCTCAAGAAATTATTATTATTATTTTTTGCACAATTTATTTTTCCGAGCCTAGTTGCTAAGAACACAGTTGATACATTTTACATTTGTCGCTAATCCTTCGCCTTCCCCTGCAACACAGACACGGATGTACACACATCATTTCCTGTTGCCCTACTCCTACTGCTACCCCTACGAAGCTGACATAGCACCACTGGAAGACTGTAGATCGCAATATCATGAACTATACAAATGATCTGTGAAGCAGAAAGGGGACAAGGAGAAAAAAAAGAAGACAAAACAGAAAGAAAAGAAGAGGAAATAGATATTAGACGGGGAGAAAACAGTATGGCAGGATCCCGAGGGCCTGGCCGGGGGCTTTGTAAGAGCCCATACATCAGCTGTCACACGATGGGCTTCCAAAGAGCCACAACAGAGAAACACAATAGACTGGACAGATGGTCCCAAACAAACTGCAGTGGGTTTGATGCTATTAAAAGCTGTTTACCTCATGCCAGACGCCAGCAAGTGTAGTGGATGCATTGTGTGATCATTTCTGAATGACAAAATGTGTGTGTGTGTGTGTGTGTGTGTGTGTGTGTGTGTGTGTGTTTGACTACCAGTTTCTGGTGTTTCAATAAACCCTCTGGAGTGTCTTTAGCCACCAAATGATAATTCGTAACTTGAGTAAGATTTGTATGAGTGTGTGTGTAGTGTTCTCATAATTAAGATACAATCAAAGACAACACGTGACGGTGATACACAAACACTTTAAGGGTTGATTTGCACAAAGTGGAAACCAGCCAATTCCGTAGGGCTTGACGAACTTTTGGCTCATAACCAATAACAGGACAAGTATAAAACAGACCCCCCCCTCCTCTTTTTCTGTTACTCTCTCTCTCCCGTCTTCTCCCCTTCATCTGCTCCCCTAAAGAGCGACTCTGACACCTCAGAATGATGAACTCCTTCAATACGCTGACCTTTCTCCTTCGGACTAGTCAACCGCCCTCCTGCCCTCTTTCATGTAGATGAGACAAAGACAGATGAAGATATCTTGCTGTGTGTGTGTGTGTGTGTGTGTGTGTCAGTGGGGATGGTGGGCGGGGATGTCTTGCAGTGACACAGTGAAATTAGTTTTGGTGTTGGTTGATGGCGACCGACCCACCTTCAGATCAGCAGTCAACCAGGGAGATTAATCCAGACACAGGAGGCCTGTAGAGTGTGTCAGACATGACAGGCACTAGAGGAGAGAGACAGGCAGGTAGACAGACAGATGGGGCGGATGGGTTCATGACAATGATATACCTGCTGAGATTGTGTCTATATATCTAACTGTGTAACTTTCAGGTTTAACATACAGATTGTTAGGGACATGAATAATGTAAAGAACAAGTTTCTTCACTGTTGGATTAAAAAAGAAATAGCCCAAAGTTAGTATAATTCCTGAACTCTGAATTATTGACCATTTTACGTAGGTCTGGTGGTGGATGTTTGACCCGATCAAAGCCTTTGTAAATGGAAAATGACCAAGCTGTGTCAGGTCAGGACGTCCTACAATCAACAGCTTAATCACTTCTAAGTTATAATTAAACTGCATGTTACCATATAATACAGCCTAATGACAACAGCTGACTATGCTAGCTAGTTAACATAGTATATATTTCATATATATATGCATATTTTCCCTCACGTTATCACAAGAAATGCGTAGTTAAATACCTGCTCCTTGTGGGATAACCCTCGAAGCATGAATAACTAGCTGATGAAAGGTGGGAGGACTAACAATATCTAATGAACTACATTTTCATAGTAGGTTGCAAATGTTACTCAGCGATCTTGCCAGAATTTTAAACTCACCTTGGTGTCCGTCAGCAGTCTTCTGGCCTTTTGAAGTGTCCTTGAACAACCCTTTACAGAACATGCTCAGTCATTATAAGACAATCCAGATGAGAGCATCAGTGAAGTGCCTGAAATGTAAAATGAGTGTCAGAAGTTGATGAATATGGTATCATTAGCCACGCTTGTCTTGCCTTCCTCGTTTTCTGCTTTAATTGGCTCCAATTTATAATCCTCCACCTTTGGGCCATCCTTTATAATTCTGTCTTGTTTCCCTCTATAATTGGTTCAGATCAGTGCATCTTACAGGTCACATACAGGGGAGAAATCCTTGGATCATTTTTTATTCTATTTAACTCATGGCTCTAACTATGGACACTAGAATTCCTTTGTTAGTTATTTAAAGAGTTTTGCTCTGTTTCATGTTTTTCAAGATCCTGAATAAATTGTTTTAATTGTGAATATTTCTACTCAATGTTGCATTGACAGATGATATAGAGACTACCTTAGGAGATGAATGACACAACATAGTTAAATTGCTCAAACTAGCTTCCCCACTTTCTGGAAATTAAAAACCAACTTCGTAGTATATGGTGTGGTCCATTTCTAGATGGTGGTTTTGAAATGACAAAAGAATATAAGCAATTTATGCATTTAATTGTCCAAGTGCATGTGTGTTTGGGGGCATACAACACTGGCAAATTAATCAGTAAGACCACATCTGGCCTCTGTTGAATGTTGCTCTTGGAGGGCGCCATCATTATTCAGTGCAAATATGAAATAGAAAAATACACCCACAATGTTGTGTTAGGATCTTTGAGGAGAAATATTTGAGTTGTAAAATATGCATGCAATTCTGTCATGTCTCATTACCTTCAAATATTTAAATACTGTTCTTTTAAAATGTTA